>NC_068982.1:133025273-133031338 GCF_001194135.2 Octopus bimaculoides
CACATATAGAAAGCAAATATATTTTATTCTAAACGAGTGAAAATATAGGAAAAATAGAAGTTGAAAATGCACTGAGAATAGTTAAAATATGTTTAATTAAAATATTTGAAGCTTTAACTGGTTTCACAGTTTACACTGATTTTCAAAAAGTTCAAATAGAAAGACGTGGCTTATGTTGCAGCTGTCTTGCTTCTGACTAGTGTTTGAAGTTTGCCCTGTTATAAGGAGTTTATGGCTCAAAGTAGTATATGTTTTGAAAAGGATTTGATTCATAGAGGATAGTAACATGACTGGTCTTAGAAACTTTTGTAAGTTCCCTATGTTAGTCTCAAGCGACAATGTTTGGCATTGTAAGTTAAGATTGACACAGTTGACTGAACAAGTCCAAACAAACAATGCTCTGAATGTTTTCTGTCACATCATTAAGTTTATAAACCTTTTGTACATTTCCCACTATGACCATGCGTTAGTATCACGTGACAGTATATTTTGCATCTAAAAAGAGGGCCAACATGGTTGAGTGAACATGTTTAGTTATAATCTAGACAGACCTAATCTAATCTGTCTGGTGGGAGAGTGATAGGAATCATTTGTATATAGTCCAACTGGTTAAAGCTTCAAATATTTTAATAAAAAATATTTTTACTATTCTCAGTGCATTTTCAACTTCTATTTTTCCTATATATACATATATACATGCATACATATATATATATATAGTGTTTATATACATATATACATATAAATATGTATATGTGTGCACATACACAGACACACATTCAAACAATACTATATACAATGTAGTTCTGTATATATAGATGTAAGAAAAAACATCAGTGTCCTTACTTTATAAATTCTGGGTTTTGACTCCTAACTTGGTCAATTGGCTTTGCAAACACAATGTTGACCTCATTAGCTACAGATAAAATATGAATCTGTAAAAAGCAAAATATATACATTTCATTAGATATTATAACAAATGACAAGAAAATATATGCATCCCATGTAAAAACCAATCCTATCTCAGTAAACATTTAAGGATCTCTTATAATAATTTAGCCACTGGTCATTAGGGTCTGGCGATACATGTGTAAATTATATATGTAATGAATTCATAATAAAGGAGAATAGAGATTTATATCCAGTTTTATTTAGCAGCTAATTACTTCTTTTCATTTCTGCACCTACACATGTTTCTGCAAAATTTGCATTTTTATGTGCACTTATTGTTAGTTGCCACTTCTTTAGATCAGATAAAATCTAAATTAAATACAAATCAACCAAAAATACATGTGGCATTGTCATTGTTCCAAAAATAGCCTGAATTGTGACCTTTCAAAAGCAAGATGACTAACTGTCCAAAGAATTTTAGTATTCTGCAGTCATTGACCATCCTTAAATGGTGAGTGGTAGTACTAATGCTTAGTATCAAGTTCCCTGGAGTATGCTTTTTTACTGTTATTGTCATCCCTCACCCTAGTATTGCTACCTCTACTATTATTGTTGTTGATATTGTTAGTATAATGAGCTCTAAGTCTATTATTCAATTTGCTAATTTTATGATTAAATTAAATTAATTTAAATTTAAAGATATTGTTAATTTCATTCTCAAATTGTTCTGTAATTGCTAGAATAAGGTTAATTTATTGTGGAGTTTAATTACTCTCTCGACTTGCTATAGTTTACTTAATTTCAATTCCAATTTTAATAATACATATTTTGCAATTATTGACATTATGATACTTGAACAGGCATATTTATAAAATATACCATGTACCTTAAAGCAATCTTTCAGGCTCTGTTTATGTGTTATATATATTTTTTAAAGACAAGGATACTGGACAGTAAGAAAATAAAAAAAAACATGGAGAAGGTTTGTGCAAAAAGTGGAAGAAGAAAAAAGGAAATGAAATCAAGAACTAAGATCCTTGTCCTCCTTGATTATATAAGGCTCATTAAATGCAACTGGTTTACAATAAAATAACAGAAAATATGTCAAAATCTGAGAGACAGCAACTCAATCCAGATCAGGTGATGCCCTCCAATTTGATAAAAGAAACCTGCCTATGTGTCTGCATCTGCTAAAAATGTCAGTTCTCAAATTAAGCAGTGTATAGGAATTGTTGGATTGAAATAGAATATAAGATCTTTCTGCTACACATAAGCTGCATTTCTTAAATCCAGTAAAATATGGCTTGAATTTCTCCACTATTCTCCACTTAATTGAAAGTGGTGTGAAGCTGCTCTTCAAATTCCATACATTGTTAGCCAACTTAGTTGCATTACTTTTATCAATGTGCTGGAAATAAGATAGGTGGTTTGCACAACACCTCTTGAATTTTCCCTCACATAGCCTGATGTAATTCTTCTTTTCAGCTGATTTGTCATGGAGCTTAGCTGTAACTTCAGCTTTGTATATGACAGAATTTATCATACATGCCTGGTCAAGCAGAGAAACTTCAAGATCTTCACAGTTACAAATGAGATGGATTTCTTGGTGGTTAATGGAAGTTATAATGTTCTTTATATTGGGGCAGCAGCTGTATGATATTTTTATTGAGTATCTGTTAATAATTTGCCTCTATGAGTTATCGGAAAATATTTATCTAAAAGAGACAGGAATTTCTTGCTTATGTTATGCGCTTTTTTATTGTATTCTATGACCCATCATAACGTTTTATTTAGATTATATTCTCCCTTAGCATTAAGGGAGAAAGGAGGAGCAAACCAAATTATTTTCCTAGGTCTATTTTTTGGTCTATCTTTATGATTCATATTTTTACTTAAAGAGCTGTAACACATTTTATCTTTGAAGCCACTGGTAGCTAGGACACTATTATAGTAGGAGGCTGCCTTAAGAAATATTTGTTAGAAGATAGATTTGATATCCTATTACTAATGTTTGCTATCAGATTTTTAAAGATTATAGAGAGGTGACAGGACTGTTTATGTAAGTATGAGAGTTTCTCGTTTGGCTTATGATACAGCTTATGAGAGCAGGGCTTTAAATCTAGGGAAACATCTACAAAATCAGCTTTAGATAGATTAGTAATTACAGAGATTTTGAGGCCTAAATGACTAAAGGCATCAATGAAACCCAATCACTGCACACTAAAGAGCTAGAAACATGTCTGGGAATCCAACAGGGGGCAGCACTGAACAGATATGGTGCTTTTAGACATTTTTACCATACGAGAGAAATTTTTCTCCATGGTAAATGCCATTGAAATAAGTCACAAACTAACTTTAACTAACCTAAAGTTCCCATACATACATACATACATACTTTTATTCTTTTACTTGTTTCAGTAATTTGACTGCAGCCATGCTAGAGCACTGCCTTTAGTCGAACAAATCGACCCCAGGACTTATTCTATGTAAGCCTAGTACTTATTCTATTGGTCTCTTTTGCCGAACTGCTAAGCTACAGGGACATAAACACACCAACATCGGTTGTCAAGCAATGGTGTGGGAACAAACACAAACACACAAACATATATGACGGGCTTCTTTCAGTTTCCATCTACCAAATCCACTCACAAGGCTTTGGTAAACCCAAGTCTATAGTAGAAGACATTTGCCCAAGGTTCCACGCAGTAGGACTGAACCTGGAACCATGTGGTTTGGAAGCAAGCGTCTTACCCCATAGCCACTCCTGCACCTACATATACATACATATATTAAAGATTTCGTTGAACTAGGTACTTAAATTGAGACACCTTGTTAGGTCAGTATAATCCACACACCCAAACAATATTAATTGAATATTGAATGTCAAGACTGTGCAGGGGCGTTTGCACCTGATATTCCTGCTGTGTGTACAGACAATGCAATCCAGCTGAGTGAAGATATCTGCTCTTGGTACTTCAGATATGTACTTTTTATAAAGATACTTTCTACAGTATTTCCGATGTGCAGATTCCAAGGTAGGTGAATAACATATGAGTAACAACCATGTATAGGTGTCAATTCATTATGACGGTTTCAAGCGACTCCTTTAATTGATTAATGTAAACATTACATCATTTGAAAGAAAACTGTGAAAGATATTTCTTAAACATAGTGTATAGAAGATCGTGATAAAAATATTCTATAATGTATAATGGGTCTAAATTATCATATGAATAGAAATTCATAGTATACATTAAACTAATATAAGAACTATTCGCTTCATTACAGGTGGATAAATATAAGATATCATAAGAAATGGTATCCGATATATGGGGTAATTGAATTAGAGATATACTAAATGTATAGGGGAGTACATTCAGATACCATCAAATGCCAATTACGGGGGTGTAAACACACCAGCATCAGTTGTTAAGCAATGTTGGGGGACAAACACAGATACACAAACGTATACACACACATACATAAATATATATACATATATACGATGGGCTTCTTTCAGTTTCCGTGTACCAAATCCACTCACAAGGCTTTGGTTAGCCCGAGGCTATAGTAGAAGACACTTGCCCATTGTGCTACGCAGTGGGACTGAATCCGGAACCATGTGGTTTGTAAGCAAGCTACTTACCACACACCACTCCTACGCCTGTATACACACACACCAGCCAAAAGACACATGCAGACACCCATATATGCTCTCCCAAACAAAGAGGTATGCAACCATAAGTTTATACACAAATGCAGAAATGTACATACTTACTTACACCCCCACCCATACACAAAAACAAACATAAATATATATGTATATATATCATAGTATCACAGAAATGACCAGACCATCATGTGCTATTATACAATGCTGGTCATAATGCACTTCCAATTCTGGCGCCATTTTTTTCCATTTTGACCCAAATTGCTTAGCTAGATCATCTTCCCATTAGGCCATTCAAGTGGCCTATTCTGATCTCTTAGATACCACCTGGCAACTGCGCAAGTCCATCTGTTGTCTGTGAACTTTGCAAGATTTCAGGCCCAGTGGAACTTGTGCTTTCAGTATTCAGCAATCACATCATTCATTCTGCACTGTTATTGAATGATTTCATTTCGAATATGTTCTTGTAATGATATTCCTAGCAAGGATCTTTCTATAACTCTTTGCGTCATTGCCAATCATTCTATCCTTTTCATAGTAGTCCAAGTCTGACTTGCATATAAAAGCACAGATAGGATGGCACTATTGAAGTGTTTGACATGTATGGTATTGTCTATTTTTGTTTTGAACACATTCTTTATTGAAGTAAACACTTTCCATCCTGCCCTTATTCTATTTGCTGGACATATGCTCCATCATTCATGCACATTAACATTAGACATCAAGCAAAAGCACACTCATCTTATTTCTTGCTAATATTCACAAACCTTCTGCATGTAATCCCCATGTTTCACTACCATACAATATCTTATACCCACACGCATGGTATTTACATGTCAAGAGTATGTTGTCATCAAGTCACAATTTGTAAAAAGGTATAAATGGCTGCTCTATCCCAATTGTAATCTCAGACACCAATCTGTTAAACAGAAATGAATGTCTGTATACAATGATCACAGAAATTTTATTAGTAAAAAGAATGAACAAGGCACAGGCATGCCTGTGTGGTAAGAAGCTTTCTTCCTGTCCACTTGGTTCCAGGTTCAGTCCCACATCATGACACCTAGGGCAAGTGTCTTCTACTATAGCCTCAGGCTGACCAAAGCCTGGTGAGTGAATTCAGTAGAAGGAAACTGAACAAAGCCTACTGTGTGTGTGTATGTGTGTCTTTATGTCTGTGCTTGACAACCAGTGTTAGTGTATTTACATCCCTATAACTTAGCAGTTTGGCAAAAGAGATCAATAGAATAAGTAACAGGTTTAAGAAAAAATAGTACTGAGAGTAGATTCTTTCAACTAAAAATTTTTGAAGGTGGTGTGCCAGCATGACTGCTGTCTAATGACTGAAACAAGTAAAAGATAAAGATAGTAATAAATAGGAACAATATGGAACATGTGTACTGTCCCTATGTTAGGATATTTACATGGACCCATTAAGTAACTGTTATGAATTAGTTTGCATAATAAGGTTCCTTCATTTCATCCATTTCTATTTGTGCATGAG
>NC_068982.1:133032720-133033822 GCF_001194135.2 Octopus bimaculoides
GTTTCATAAAAGTAATCAATATAAAGAAAGCTCAGCAATGAATGAGTTTATGGATGGGTTGGATGGGTCCTGATGAAGAAGCAAAAACTCCCAAAATATGGCATATATACCCATTACCCATTTTTCCATCTTTAATCTCATTCTTTGTTTTCATCTGGTGTCTTGGATATGAAAATCATAGTGAAATCAGTGCTGGCTATAATTTCTATGGAAAATCGGTAGAGATGATCTTAACACATGGTTTAAGTGCACTGCGAATACAGTAGTACACAGTAGTACAAAGGCAGCAAGCTGGCAGAATCATTAGCACACTGGGAAAAATGCTTAGCTGTATTTTATCTATGTTCTGAGTTCAAATTCCACCAAGGTCGACTTTGCCTTTCGTCCTTTCAGGGTCAATGAAATAAGTACCAGTTACGCACTGGAGTTGATGTAATCAATTTAATCCCTTTGTCTGTCCATGTTTGTCCCCTCTATGTTTAGCCCCCTGTGGGCAATAAAGAAATAAATATAGGAGTACACAGTATTGACTCATGAAAACATTTAAAATAATTTGAAGTATGTTATGGTTGCATATTAAAATATGTCTCTCTACAAGTCATTAAAGCTCACACAGAATAAATTCTAATCAACTGGATTAAGCTCACTGCTCTGGGCACTGGTGTTCCTATTCCTCTAACTTATTTTAAAAAATATAATCTATTATAATTTGATTAAATCAATAAAATATCACTATATCATCATGATATCTTACCTATCTACTTTAATGCATGTCATGATAGGAAGCTAACCCAATTAAGATTCTTTTAAAATGGGACAAAAAATCTGAAGCTCTGAAAGTTTCAGCATCTAAATATACTTACTTTCAAATCTAATACTTTTTCTTCTTTAGAAATATCAAATATAATAGCTTTACTAAATGTCTTTTCAATAAATATTGGTGGATTATCATCAACATCTTTAATGACAACGTCTACGTTTATTTTGTTGAGTATATCAGTAGAGGAAGATTTAGAACATGTTGTATTATATTTGACCTGAATACAATTGTTGACAACTACCACCAGTTTTAAGAATTTTGTTGTTTCATAATCAACTCCTT
>NC_068982.1:133034059-133036401 GCF_001194135.2 Octopus bimaculoides
ACTGCTTTTTCTTATATGCTGCGCTGTTCTATAATGCATATAGCTAGATAGACTGGACCATCAAGATTCAAGTGTTTTTGCTAATAAAAAAATAGTTTATCTGTTCTGATGTCACAGACAGTAAAAGGCTCATAAACTTTGAACAGGTTACACAAGCCTCTCCCAAAAGACATTCTGATTCATCTTGACTTATAGATTTGTAATAAAAAACACTGCATTATATGATTCCAAGATACAATATACAATATATAATATATTCTTTCCTTCTCAATTTCTAAGTATAATTCCATGCTGCTCAATATCTCTTAACTGGTCTAGCTCTTTTCTTTATATCTAATAGTTTTCTATACAACACTGTTCCATTGCAATGTTTCCCTTGTTCTGTGTGAACTTCAGTTTAAAACAGAACTTGTCAGTAGTTTGCAATAGAGAGTGTCTCTTTAGAATGCTCGTCATTCCTCTAGATTATATAATTTTATTATCATTGTACTTAAACATTATAGCATAGGTGATAAATCTTTGGCAAATCTCCAGATAAGGATTGATTTATAATTATAGCTATTCCGCTTGCTGTTTTAATGCCCTCAAACAATGTATGAATGATATAACTCTTAATACTGCCTTGAGCTCACTGAGTCTGAAAACCCATTAAATAATACATCTGATGATAAATATTCAAGTAATTTACTTATTTGAATTTGAGGAACAAATAGATATTCATCCTTAAATTTTAAAGAATAGTAGGCATGTGGAATTTCATTATGCAACTCTAATGTACTATAAAGTATATGAAATATTTTTATGAGTCAACACCACATCCTACTGTGTAAGCAGTGCTCTTTACATTATTTTGTTAAGGTTATTTCTACAGAGACTATAGCCAGCACTGATTTTTTGCTATAACGTTTCATATCTTTATATTTACTACGTTTCGTATCTTTATATTTAAAACTTTTTAGAATTAAATATGTCCAAACAATTGAATATAATGAAAATGAACAAGTTTCTTAACCCTTTCATTACCAACCTGGCTGAAACCAGCTCTGGCTCTGAATACAAATGTCTTGTTTTCATAAGTTTTAAATTAAAATCTTCCACCAAACCATAGTCACAATTTATGTTCCTAACACTAGCTTAATGATAACTAAGTTATTTTAATAAATTCTTTGTTATATTTAAAATTAATTGAAAGAAACACAGAACATCTCAAAATAAATACAGTAACGAAAGGGTTAAAATGGATATCAAAGTTGTTTAGTCTCAGGCTAGCCCTGATCAGACAGTGTCTTTCCCCTCTTAGCTATCAGGATAGCTAGGATCACTCTTTCAGTTTACTGTTTCTATTTTCAAGGTGATAGGGAGAGAATTGAAGGGATTGGTTGCTATCAATTAGGTCAAGTGAACTTGTAGAGGTTCCTGTTTGCTAGTGATTGGGCATTAAACGTAACTGCAATATTAATGATTCTTGTCACCTGCTTTGGCAATAGTTCTCATTAAGGATATAAGAAAATTCACCTTCAAGAAACTCAAAGGTGCACCATGACACATTTTCACCACCATTCTTTTTCTCTTCCAACTGCAGTATCCAGCTAGACAACTATTCCTATTCTATTATCTTTAACTTCTCATCACATAGCATAAAGCCAGCTCCCTCAATACATCCCTACCACCTCAGTCGAGGAGGAGACTTGCAAGTTACATGGTAACCACACTAGTGCTAGTACCATTTAAAACACATCTGACACACCTGTATAAAGTGATTGGCATCAAGATAGGCATCCAGCCATAGAAACCAGATCAAAGCAGACATTGAAAATTGAAGTTGTCCTCTGGCCTGCCAGCTCCTGTCTCACTGTTCAACCCACACTAGGATGGAAAATGGACGTTAAATGATGATGATGAACTTGGCACTTAAATATTTGTGCTTATACAGAGGTTTCAGTTGTTGACACTATCTAAATCAATAGTTACTGTTGTTTGACTCAGGTCAGCCTTGACTGAGTGGACCTATGACTATGCTATCTCAACAACAACATTGTTTAATACCTTTCTTGCATTAAGACAGTAGAGTGTGATTTGAAGGAAATTTGACAGCTATTTCTGGAAAGTCCTGCACCCTTTTATAAGCACCCTTTTATAAGCACCCTCAGTGGCTTGTATTCAATAGTTAGGGTATCACAACCAATTCCAAGAGGAACACTCCACTCAAAATCCAAGTTTTATAATCTTCTACAAAGGACTTAAGTCCACACTCCTTATTCATATCTAAGTGATGCATTACTTTATCTTAAATAACAGCATGCAACCAACATCAAATTGCCTTTCTTTTGACATTTGTACAG
>NC_068982.1:133037296-133039115 GCF_001194135.2 Octopus bimaculoides
AGATATTTAAAATTATGATATTTATGTAGTAATATACATTATGATTTCGAGGTGTATCTTTTGCTAAAACAAATTTGTTTTATATTCTCTAAATGCAATAATTGACTCGTTTATTTTTGTTAATAAGGTTTTCAAATTTTTTACTTACCAATAGTATAACATAAATCAAATCCAGAATCTTTAGCCTTCACTGAGCCAATAGCTATTGGTGGTGGTCCTTCTTTAATTGTGAATGTGTCATTAGGCTGGAGAAATTCAGGGGGCTCATCATTAATGTTTGTAACATTCACAGATAACAAAAATATTGCAGGAATTGAAGGAAGCGATGGAGTACCAGCATCAGAAGCTTTTATTTCAACCTAGAAATGAAATATTGATAGCATTTTTTTTTATTCACATTTACTTTAATTTATAATTCACATTTACTTTAATTTCTTTCTATTTATATCTGCAGCACCAGTAATGCTTATATTTACAAAGCTCATAATGCTTATACTTACAATGTTGCTAACACTTTCTCTTACCCCCAGTAGGGGGTAAGAGTAAGTAACTATCTTAACATGCTCAAATATTTCAATGATGACAGGTCAAAAGTGAGAACAGTGTAGCATGTCAATCAAACGAACACAGAAACCTTCTTTCCAGGTGATGAACAACATCTCCTTTTTCCAGGTTTCCTTCCACATTCCTTTCAGAGCTTTTAGAGTTGGCACTGTCAACGTAGGCACATTAAAAGGTAGGTCTAATGCGATTGTAGTGATGCTTGAACGGAGATGTGTTGATGAAAGAGGTGAGGTGGAGAGGAGTTTCAGCCAGGGTCGTCATAGGTATAAAATCACAAGCAAAGCACAAAGGTATAAAATCTTCAGGGAAGGTAACAGTGATGGAGTAAGGGGTGTAAGCATACTCCTCGCAGAGAAATGGATAGATAAGATCATAGAAGTAATCAGGGCATGCGATAGAATGCTTAAGCTTAGGCTAGTCTTGCAGAATAGTATAGCTACAATTATCTCTGCCTGCGCACCACAAGCAGTCTACCAAATGATCAGAAGGACCACTTTTATGATAACCTGCCTCAAAGAAGAGTGACAATGATCTCATCTTTGTGGTTGGAGATTTTAATGAGCATGTTGGACAGCAATTTGGTATCTTCCATGGTGTTCATGGAGGCCATGGAATTGGTTCCTGAATCAAAGGGGGAACTAGGCTATTGGAGTTCTGTAATGCAAGCAACCTACTAATCTGTAAGACCAACTTCAGGAAGCCAGCCAGCCACCTGATGACCTATCAATTAGGTGACTCTGCTAGCCAGATTGATCTCCTTCTCACCAGACAACAGGATGCAAGGTTGCTCTTAAATACAAAGACACTCCCTGGTGAAGAATGTACCCTCCAGCATAGACTAGTCATCAGTAACTTTAGACTCAAGGCCAGAAGGATGCCAAGAAGCAGACCAATCCAGAAAAGAAGGATTTGGAAGCTTAAGAACCCTTCACATGGTCAGAGATTTAGGGACATCCTCATTGAGAAATTTGATGAGAGGGAGGAGGAGCTACAGACTTATGACATAGACGGTAACTAGAAATTCCAGCATGACAGCTTACTGAGCACGACTGACCAAATCTGTGGCTGGCGCAAAGTCCCTTCCAGACCTAAGGTAACATAGTGGTGGAACAATACTGTAGACAGGGCTATTAGAGCAAAGAAATAGGCCTGGAAAACCTGGAAGAGTGGGGGTAGCAAGGAGGTGTACCAGATAGCCAGAAGGGAAGCTAGGAGATAGGTATATATATATATATGTATATATATATATATATAT
>NC_068982.1:133039288-133050689 GCF_001194135.2 Octopus bimaculoides
ATATATATAGATCACCAGCATTCTACCTCCCACACACAGCCCCTCGTTCCCGATCACCGTTTGTTATCTCCCCCTTTCTTAGCTCTCCTGAAATAAGAATTTCTAACTTCCGGTCAGCCATTGTTATGATCGGCCATTATTATGATTGACCGTTGACTGAACACTATTCCATTTTTTTTCTCCGTGTTTTTCTCCTTGTCTCCGTATTCTTTCTGTTGAAGAGCGTAGCTCGAAACGTCAAAGACTTTCCGTATTCCCGAGCGTCATACTAATATATACTTTTGTTATTTACACCACCTGTCCTCGTCTGTTGTTATTATTTGTATATTCTCCCATATATATATATATATATATAATAATATTAGGGACAAAATCCAAAATTACTTGGTTATTTTCCCTAAAACTATATATTTTATATATATATATAGCCAAGGGAGAAGTAGAAAAGAAGTTTGGCAATGTTCAGCAATGTGAGGACCAAAGAACTAAAGTATTTCAGATTGCAAGACAGTGTGTGAGAGAGAATTGTGACGTCACAGCAGAGAAATGTGTCTGCATGGATGATTGCTCACTTGCATTTAGTGAGGCTGCAAAGAAAGAGGCTTGGAGATGCCATTATGAAAGACTACTGAATGCGGAGAATGAGTGGAAGGAGGAGAGCCTGTCAAATGTTGACTCAGATGAGGGATCAGCTACCTGAACCAATAGTACCCTGGTAGATAAAGTAATTAAGGATATGAAGTCACGGAAAGCTCCTGGTCTATCAGGAATCACTGCTGAGATGCTTAAAATATCTGGTGGTGTGGATTATAGTCTAGTCACCCATATTGTAAATCAGGTAGTTCATGAAAGAGTCATACACAGTGACTGGTATAGCAGCACCATAGTCAACTGCTACAAAAGTAAAGGTGATGCTTTAGATAGAAATAAATACAGGGGTATCAAATTGTTAGATCAAGTGATGAAGGTCACAGAGAGGGTCATAGCCCAACTAATTTGGGAGAGAGTTAGCCTAGATGAGATGCAGTTTGGTTTTGTGCCAAGTAGAAGTACCACTGATGCTGTATTTCTGGTAAGGCAACTGCAGGAGAAATACCTAGCCAAAGATAAACTTCTGTATTTGGCTTTAGTTGACTTGGAGAAAGCCTTTGACAGGGTCCCCCGATCCCTTATCTGGTGGGCAATGCAGAAACTAGGGATAGACGAGTGGTTAGTAAGAGCTGTACAGGTCCTGTACAGGCATGCTGTCAGTAAGGTTAGGGTTGGCAATGAGTATAGTGAAGAATTCCGAATAGAAGTAGGGGTTCACCAAGGATCAGTCATCAGCCCTCTCTTATTCATCACAGTCCTCCAGGCAACAACAGAGGAATTCAAGACAGGATGTCCCTGGGAGCTCCTCTATGCTACTAACCTTGCTCTCATAGCTAAATTACTCCAAGAACTAGAGAAGAAATTTCAATTGTGGAAGCACGGTCTAGAATCAAAGGTCTTTAGAGTCAATCTAGCAAAAACCAAAGTTCTAGTAATTAGGAAGGCAGACAAATCACAAATCCCTTCAGGTAGATGGCCCTGCACAATCTGTAGAAAAGGTGTACATAGAAACTCCATAAGATGTACCCAGTGTAAGTTATGGACACAAAAGAGGTGCAGCAATATCAAAGGAAGGTTAACTGGGATGATAATTTTTGTGTGTAGCAGATAAACAGGGCAATATACACCAAAGACGCTCAGAAAACAGATTCCATTACATGCCAGGGGAAGAAACTAGAAGTAGTTGATAGCTTCTGCTACCTAGGTGACTGAGTCTGTAGTGTGGGTAGATGCTCTGAGAGCGTTGCCACTAGAATAAGAGTAGCGTGGGCAATGTTCAGAAAGTTCCTACCTCTGCTGGTGACAAAGGGCCTCTCACTCAGAGTGAAAAGTAGACTGTATGATGCATGTGTACAAACAGCCATGCTACAAGGCAGTGAAACATGGGCCATGACTGTTGAGGACATACGTAGGCTTGAAAGAAATGAAGCTAGTAGGATCTGCTGGATGTGTAATGTCAGTGTGCATACACGACAGAGTGTAAGCATCCTGAGAGAAATGTTGGACATAAGAAGCATCAAATGTGGTGTGCAAGAGAGACAACTGTACTGGTATGGTCATGTACTGTGTATGGATGAAGAGAACTGTGTGAAAAAGTGTCACACCCTAATAGTGGAAGGAACCCATGGAAGTGGGAGACCCAGGAAGACATGGGATGAGGTGGTGAAGCATAACCTTCAAACATTGGGCCGCACAGAGGCAATAACAAGAGACCAAGACCTTTGGAAATATGTGCTGTGATTGAGAAGACCCAGCAAGTAAAGTGAGATCACAGCTGTAGCCTATACCAATGTCACATAACCAGCCCATTTAAAATTACCCTTGAATCATTGGGAGATACACTGAGCTTGAGAAGACCTATTGAGTCAAGCAAAATCAAAAACCAAAATCAAAAGCCAATCAAGATCGAAATCAAAATGGAAATTGTAGTTGTGGCCAAGGCCAGTGCCGTCTGACTGGCACCAGCACTGATGGCATGTAATAAGCACCATTCAAGCATGTGTCAATACTAGTGCTGCCTTACTGGCTCCCCATGCCGGTGGCACATAAAAAGCACCATCCTAATGTGATCAATGCCAGTCCCCCACTGACTGGCTCCTGTGCCAGTGGCACATAAAAAGCACCATCCAAATGTGGTCAATGCCAGTGCCGCCTGACTGGCTCCTGTCCCAGTGGCATGTAAAAAGCACCCTCTACACTCTCAGAGTGGTTGGTGTTAGGAAGGGCATCCAGCTGTAGAAACCTCGCCATATCAGATTGGAGCCTGGCACAGCCTACTGGCTTGCCATTCCTTAGTCAAACCATCCAACACATGCCAGCATAGAAAACAGACATTAACCGATGATGATGATGATGGTTAAAAAATGAAACTTTATTCACGAAAATGACATGAAATTTGAGTATCAACTATGTATCTGAGTAACACTAAATTGTCTATGTATCTACAATATTAACATAAACAATAAGTCTTTTTTTTTTTATTTTGGCATGTGTTGCACAGAACACTTTCAGGCAATATTTAATAACAATATTCCCTTCTTGATGCCAACTTTTAATCAATTCTTTCAACATACAGGGATACAGGATACCTATTTTTACAATTAGAATAAACATCATATGGAAGAAGGTATGTCATGGTGCATCCAGCCATGACCAATCAGGTTAATGCATGCTCAGAAGGTTATGCTACTGGTCGGGTACTGGTGGTCTGCTGGGAATGAAGGCAAGGAGTTGGTGTTATAGGGAAATAGTAATAACGGTACACTCCTCCCACGTAACAAGTGGTATGACATAGTCACAATAAATAGGAGAGTAAAGAGACAGTAAGGAGAGTACATAGGTGGTGGTCGAGAGACAGTCGTGTCTTTACTTGTGTTACTAAGTATACTGTATACTGAAGTGGGCGTTATTATAATCTGACATCTTAAGGATTATAACAGTGGTGACGAGGATTTAAGCAACTCAAAAGGAATTAATAAACTCAATGAGGATAAAAGCAATTTACATGGAGTTAATAGAAACTCAAAGAGGAATTAATAAACTCATAAAAGTTTGTTGCATGAATTTTACGAAAAATAATTGTAAATTATGGAAAATTTGTTGGTCAGTTTGCTCAAGTTGCAAAAATAAGAACTGAAGGAACAACAACAACAACAGCAGATACAACTGCAAGGGCAACAACAGAAGCGACAACAACAACAAATGACATTACAGTAACAAATGCGGCAATTACTGAAGTTGTTAAGAAAGTTAGAAAAAGTGTTCTCAACAGACTATGTCACAAACTCCATAACAGAGTTCAAATACGAACCTGACAAAAGAGTTACCCTCAAAGCATACTACAGAAGATATGAGCAAGTCTTTGATAAAGACTGAAAAGATTGGGACAACAAGCTGAAAACATGCTTAATCTTGAGAAAACTGGGAACAGTAGAACATGAATGATACAGTAATTATGTACTCCCAAGAAAACCTTTGAACATAAACTTTAATGACACAATAGATATATTGTATAAAATTTTCAGTGAAAAAAAGCTAATAGTTCAACACATGTTAGAAGTGTCTGAATATAGAGAAAAACAATGGCAAGGACTACATCACTTATGCTGGTAGAGTAAACAGGAAATACAAGAAGTTTAAGCTGGATTAATTATCACCACACATGTTCAAATGCCTGATTTTTACACAGGGATTTACTGCTAAAAAGGATACAGAAGTTAGAACTAGAATTCTCACAAAGCTAGAACAAAACTAGGATGTAATTCTATAGCAGGTGACAAGAATATGAAAGGATAGTCAAATTAAGATATGACACAGAGGAAAATGAATATAAAGATTGTTTCCAAGTAATGCAAGTGCAAAATAGTCAGAATAAAGGTAAAGTGTTTTCTAAAAAAAATATGACAAAAATCAGGAACTAAACCCATGTTTTGCATGTGGAGGTCTGCACCTGAGAAAAAATTGTCCATTTAAGAAAGTGGAGTGTTTTCAATTTGGTAATATCAGACAAATAAAGACACATGGTAGAACGAAGATGATCAAATGTCAGAAAAAAGGTAGGAGATTAAATCGTATGTCATTGGAAGAAATTGGAAATATAACGATGAGAAAATTCATAAAGGTGAAAACCAGAAATACAATTGTTAAAATGTAGTTGGACATGGATAGTGACATTACTATTATAAACGAAAAACATGGAAATATGTAAATAAGCCAAATTTAATAAAATCTAAAAAGGTAGCACATGGTGTTACAGGAAAAAGATTATATTTGGGGGAATTTGAATGTAAAGTAACCTTTCAAAACCAAACAAAAAAGGCAAAAATTTGTGTTGAAAGATTCACTTAATTTATTCACCATAGAATGGGTGGAACTATTTAAATTGTGGGACATTCCTGTAAGTGTTCTGTCTGTAAATTTAGTCAGTTCAGTCAAAAGATCGAATGAGGCTGAAAGACAGAAACAAAAAATTAAAATATTATTTCCCAATGTTTTTTTGGAAGAATTGGGTTGTTGTACAAAAAACAAAATCTAAGATCGCTGTAAAGCAAAGTACAACACCGGTATTTAGGCCAAAAAGGAATGTACCATTCACAGCAATAGACTAGATTAACAAAGAACTCAAATGACTGGAAAGCAATGGTAGTATTGAAAAGATGAACCACACAGACTAGGCAGCATTGACAGTTTATGTGACAAAAGAAGAATAACAAACTAAGTGTTTGTGCAGATCTTTCAACAGGGTTGAATGATTGTCTAGTTGCACATAACTACCCATTGCCCAGTCCGAAGGAAGTGTTTGGAAAGTTGGAAAGTTGAATGGAGGGGAGTTCTCTACATTGGACCTACTGGAGGTGTATCTACAAATACAAGAAGGGAAGTTTGGCCAAAAGTAGATGTTCTGTGGTCAAAACTACACATTGATTTTGTTGGTCCTCTAAACGATTCATACTACTTAGTGGTAGTTGATAGTTTTACCAAAATGGCCTGAAATTTATAAGTGTAAAAAACCAACCTCCTCAACCGTAATAAATCTTTTATACGAATTGTTTGCAAGATTTGGCATCCGGACAAGATAATGTCTGACAATGGAAAGCAATTTGTGTCTAGTGAATTGAAAAAAATTTGTGAATTATTCACAGTAGAACATATAACTACAGCATTATACTATCCTAAATCTAATGGACAAGCAGAATGCTTTGTTGATACCTTCAAAAGAGCCCTGAGAAAATCAAATAAGGAAGTCACGGATGAAGTAGCTCTAGAACAATTTTTAAGAGTGTACCGTGTGAAGCTAAATTTGAAAACACCAGCAGGTAGCTCACCAGCAGAGCTGATGTTTGCAAGGAAAGTAAAATCAGTTTTTGATAAATTGCTACCTGGCAAGAAAAGAAAAAGTGCCAGGGAAGATATAGTAAGATTTTCTATAGTTGGTGATAAGGTGTATATGAGGACACACAAAAATGGAAAGCAGAACTGGGAAGTGGGCAAAATTACCAAATACATGTTTTTATTATAAAGTGACACAAGAACAATATACATACCTACATACACACACACACACACACACACACACACACACACACATACACACACACACACACAGGTAGACAGTGAGGTTAATAGCCTCTGGCTAACTTCACAAAGCATTGCCTCCTCATTTACAATGATGTATTGGGTAAAAAGTAGAAAAGGCATACAAAAGAAACACAGGAACCAACTGAAAAAGAGATTCATAGAAAGCGAACCAAAAAAGTCGGAAGAACCAATGGAATGATTGCACAATATATTCCAAGTATCAATGCCACTACAGGTGATCGAACCCAGGCATACAAGTGAGAGGAAAAGAAAACATACAGAATTCTTGAAAATAGATACCAAGCAAAAAAAATTAAATTGTATGGAAAAAAAACTCAAAAAAGGGAGGTGGGGTGAATAAAAATAATTATTACTAAATAAAATAATACTCCCACATAAAAACTTAAAAGGGGAGATATTGTAGGTAATAATGATACACTCTTCCATGTGACAAGTGGTATGACATGGTCACTATAAATAGGAAAGTACAAGACAGTAGAGAGCATGTAGCAGGCAGTTGAGAAATAGTCATGTCTTTACTGGTGTTACTAAGTATACTGTATACTGAAGTGGGCATTATTGAAATCCAACATTTTAAAGATTATAACAGTGGTGATGAGGGTTATAACAGTTGGCTCTAGACTTGTGAAGCTTACATCTTCTTCGTGCTTCTGTGATCTTATTCTGTTCATAGAAGTGGCACCTCTGTTGGTGCAGCTACACCAGGCAAAGCAGTCCTGTGCCTGCATTTCCTGGGTGTCAGCATTGATCTGAGTGCACTTCAGTGAGGTTTTGAGTGTATCTTTGAAGTGCTTTTTCTGCCCACCTTGTGTGTGCTTCCCTTCTGCCAATTCACTCTCCAGATCTGTGAATATCGACAATGAAGCTGACACATACTTCACAAAGGGAAGCTCAGCATGCAGGTGGCTATGAAAATCAGTATGGCAGAGGAGAGGCATTAAGCTGGCCACCAAGTTGAAGATGTACAAAGAAGTTGTACTGCCTACACTACTGTATGCCTGTGAGACTTGGACAGTTTACAAACACCATGCCAAATGGCTAAACTGCTTCTGCATGAAGTGTCTGAGAAAGCCAATGAAAATCACCTGACACAGTCCCAGACACATACGTCTTCTTTTGAGTTGATCAGCCAAACATTTCTGCTCTGCTGAGGAGAGCACAGGTTAGGTGGGCAGGTCACCTTGTTTGAATGCCTGACACATGGCTACCCCAAAAACTGTTTTACAGTCAACTGGCAGTAGGCAACTGGAACACATGTGAATAAGCTAGAAAACACACTGAAAATACAGAATACAAACACTGGAATACACAAGGATGATTGGAATACACATGGATAACACTTTATAATGATCTTACTTGGTATAATGATTTCTTTTCATAATCTAGCTTCTTCTCCAAATTAACATTTCCAGAATCGTCTATTTTAAAATAACTGTTATCAGCTTTACTTTCCAGTTCATAATTAATTTTAGCATTAACACCAAAATCTTTGTCTGTTATGATGACTGTATATATTTTAGTGCCAGGACATGTTGACTGCAAAGAAGAAAGAAAAATTAAACAAATATTAGAAAAATATTTTTGAAAATTGTCATTGTTTTTATATCATTGGCAAGGGATTTGATTTGGCATTGTGTATCAATGCAGAATTTGTATATTGGTACAGCTGTTTATATTTATCATGTGCCTGGTGTACCCGTCTGATAAGGGTACACCAGGCACATGCATCACAATGATCTTATACCAAGATAAACAGCACATGAGCTTGAAGGTGGAGCCCAGTTAGAATTTTCTACAGGTTGAGTAGCCCATCCTGCTCAAAAGGTTCCTGAATAAGATTTGTTTAAGGATGATGAACAAAATACCCATTTCCAGAGGTGAATTGTTCAAATGCCAAATAATTTCTCTCAACACATGATTATGATGCTTCCCCACTACTTCTGCTTGTGGTCAGAGATGCACATATCATCAGCCACTAAGAGATGTGCTCAAGTGGTTAAGGTCAAGCAACTGACAAGCAAATTTGTGGTATGGAGCAGAATATTTGCTGTAGCCCATCTTTTATATCAAGACAAAACAATGTACATCACACTTCCAATCAGTTAAAATCAGAAGCCATGAGGGCCACTGCCTGGTACCGCATCAGGGCATTACTATTATTATTATGATTATTATTAATTTATCATCATCAATAATATTAATGCGCTAACTTTTTGTTTTTGTACGTACCTGTGGTGTGTGTCACATTTCAAAGAAGTGGCAAAGCAAGAGAGAGGAGGACAGAGAGGAAGCAAGAGAAAGAGAGAGAGAGTGAGAGTGAAAGAGAAAGTGGGCGGTGACGCCATTCATTGCAAGAGAAGTAGATACATAGATACATATACACATTGTTAAATCAAAAGCAGGAGAGAAGAGGGACAGCAGATACTTACACACAGCAAATATTGGACACCAATTTCACATCTGAAGGCAACTAAACTCCAGTCAGTGGCAGAGAGAGAGAGAGAGAGAGAGAGAGAGAGAGAGAGAGAGAGATAAAAACTTAATTGTGGACTATCTGACACTTACTGTCTGTCTCTCTCCCTCTCTCTCTAGGTATGTTTGTGTATGTGTATGCATGTATGTGTGGCCCGCTGGATCTCTCTCGGCATACCAGTAAACCACAAATTCGCACCAGCCAGCATCACCACTACCTCCAACCCCATCATATATATATGTATGTGCTTGTGTCTGTGTTTGTCCCACCACCACCGTTGCTTCACACTGATGTTGGTGTGTTTGCGTCTCTGTAATTTAGCTGTTCAGCAGAAGAGGCTGATAGAATAAGCATCAGGCTTAGAGGGAATAAGTCCAAGGGTCAATTTCTTCGACTAAAGGGCGGTGCTCTAGCATGGCCACCGTCAAATGACTGAAACAAGTAAATGAATAAAAGAATACCAGAAAAACGTTCCATACCACTAAACCAAGAAGGTTCTTTGAATATGTACAATGTATTCTAAGGTTAAATAGTAATTCCGTTAATGTTTGTGTTACAGATATTTTGTTTGGATTATATAGTCATTGGTATTACATTACTTTCTATATTCTGTAACTTTCACAATATACTTTTCTAGGCCTGAAATTTTTGTGGGGAGGGAACCAGTTGATTAGATTGACTCCAGTACACAACTGGTACTTAATTTATCGAGCCTCAAAAGATGAAAGGCAAAGTCAACTTCGGCAGAATTTGAACTCAGAACGTAAAGACAGACAGTCATAATATACAAACATTTCTCATTGCACCAGTACACTATTTACAGATGCTTACATTTTTAATGTTTTCCATGAATTTTTCACGGGTCCAGCTAGTTATTATTATTATCATTATAATAAGGTAGTGAGCTAACAGAATTGTTAGCGCACTGGACGAAATGCTTAGTGGTATTTCACCCGTCACTACATTCTGAGTTCAAATTCTGCTGAGGTTGACATAACCTTTATTCCTTTCGGTGTCGGTAAAGTAATTTACCAGTTGAGTACTGGGGTCAATGTAATAGACTATCCCCCTTCCCCAAACTTCAGGCCTTGTGCCTATAATAGAAAGGATTATTATTATCATTATTATGATTGTTATTATGAAATATTATTATCATTATTATATGAAACCTCACAGTTTATTTTGCTGGATATGATGGAAAATATCAGCTGTTCACACCCTGCAGATTAAGGTGACACTTGTTGACTGGTCATGCTTCAAGAAACCTGCAAAGAATTCTTGCAGTTCTAAGCAATGCTGATTTTTGTAGGTGTTCTACCTTCACACTTGCACCCATCTTTTTTAGCCATGTTGGTAGTTGAGTGCTGATACTTCTAAGTGCACCAATTACTGTTGGTATCACATCTGCTCTCCTCATTGACCACAACCTTCATATTTCCCACTTAAAATCATCATAGTTTAATTTTCCTTCTTCTTTCACATGATCCTATTGTCACTGGAGAATACCATGTCGATGATCATACATGTTCTTTCTTTTTTATTCATCACAACAATGTCCGGTTTTCGACATCTGGTTGGGTGGTCACACTGGATCATTGTATCCCACATTGTTTTGCGATTCTCATCCTAGGTGACTCCTTCTGGAGTTTGCTCATACCATGACTTTGCTCTTTGTAGGCCATGATTTTCACAGAGTTCCTAATGGATCATTCTTGCCACATTGTCATGACTATTATCATTATTATTATTAAGGTGACAAGTTGGTACATTTGTTAGCATGCCAGGCTAAATGCTTAGTGGTATTTCGCCTGCCGCTATATAATGAGTTCAAATTTGGCCCTGTTATCAACTTTTTTTCAACAATCTGAGTACGCCATGAGGTTTCTAGACATTAGTTCTACTCACATGTCGAGTTTCATCAAAATTAATAAAACGATGTAGGTGGAGTTAGCTAACAACTCCACAAACAAACCCACAGACAGAATTTCACACATATGTAGTAGATAAACAGCAGTTTGCAATATTTCACCAAAAAGGAGAATTATAATTGTCACTAAATTTTACTAAGGTATGAGAAAACATTGCTAGAAATAAGAGCTAAGATGCTCTAATGCTGTAGTCAACACACATAAATGAAAACATGTATGCTAACAGAAGTCTTAATCATCCAAAAAGTGCTGACCAAGAATTTCCTATACTGACATCAGTTTCACAATTTCCATTTGCCTCCTTAATAGGGACTGGCTTGAACATTCGGCTCCTTTTGGCTAGCTTCCAGATTAGCATAAATGTATGTTTGCCTATTGAAGAGGCAAGTGGAGATTGCCAAAACTGATGTCAGTATAGGTAATACCTGATAGGCACTTTTCAGATAATTAAGGTCCCTGTTAGCATATATGTTTTCATTTATGTGCATTGACTACAGCATTAGAGCATTTTAGCTCTCATTTCTAGCAATGTAGGTGTTTTCTTACATCCAAGTCATATTTAGGTGTCCATGTATATCGTTGGTGATTTTCGTCCTCCAGCTTCCTTTCTATTAGACTTTCCTCTGTTTCTGAAGAAGAGCATTGCTCAAAATATTAAACCACCTTTCTTTCCTTCCCTGAGCGTCTGCTAATACTTTACATGAACCACATCCTCGTATAGTTGTTTTTCTTGTTGTTGTTCTTTTTTAAGATTTACTATATATATATATATATATATATATATATATATATACACACACACACACACATA
>NC_068982.1:133050841-133054474 GCF_001194135.2 Octopus bimaculoides
TATATATATATATATATATATTGCCTTGTCTTGTAACAGCATTCACCTGGGAGGGGTTAAGCCAGCACCGATGCTGCAGCATTTTGAAGTCATTTCCAGTTCCACCGACAAACATCAAAGACTCAAGGACCAGAAACGAGTTCCATATCTGCTTTGACTATTGTGAGCCATGTCTTCAGCTGACCACTTCTCCACTTACGCCAATCCAGGGGTGGATATGGTACTATTGGCCTCCAGATAAGTTCATTGTCAGAGTGCCACAATGTGTGACCAAACCATTGTAGTCTCATTGTCAGAAGAGTTCCCTCAAGAGGTGAAAGACTGTAGTGAGCATAAAGTTGTCGGTTCAAAGCATAGTTTGAGATTCGCAGTCTGAGAAGACAATGAATACAGAAGTAATCGAAGACCTTCAGCTTATGGAGATCAGTAATATGCAGTGGCCAGGTCTCAAAACCATAGAGGAGAACTGTTCAGACAAGCACCTGGTAAATACAGCATTTCATCACAAGGCAAATCTCCTGATACAACCACATGCACTTATGGAGGTGGCAGAATGTCGACTGTGTGCAATTGATTCAAATGTAGATCTCATCCTTCCCATAGCAAGTGGCTGTAAAGGGCAATCTGATATATTTGAACTTCTCCACCTCCTCCACAGCCTCTCCATTAAGATGAATACACAATATTCATACCTGAAGGAGGCAGGTATGTTGGCTGAGAGGATCATTGTTTGTTTTTGAGGCATTGCTCTTCATTCCAATTCTTGCAGCAGTGAGGTTTATCCTTTCAAGTGTGTGTTGGATGTTGGAATAGGACTCCCCAAGGATGGCAACATTGTCAGCAAAGTCAATGTCAGTGCCAGAGAAATCACATCCTACCCTGGCACCAGAGAGACCATCTAGACCTTGGTTGAGCATCCAATAGATGATGAAATTGAAAAGAGTGGGCATTTGAACAGAACCCTGTGAACACCCATTTGAATGGTGAAGAACTCAAACTCCTCAACACTGTACTCAATGGCTCCAACCATACGCCAAGTTACGGCTCCACTTGAAAGCCCTTAGAAAGGTCATATCTTCCATCAAAGTCGATATGAACAGACTTCAATGCCCTGAAGTGGCTACACTTCAGGGTATTTTCAGCTTGAGATAAGAAATAGATTCAATGGTCTCCCTATCCATGACCCAGAGATGACAGTCACTGAGCACTGGCTCTCCTTCAAAAGCAATGTTCAAGAAGTTGCTGGAAATGAACTAAGTAATTGATGGTGCCAACAAAAGGACTGGATTTCCTAGTCCACCATCTCACTTATCAAGAAGATATCCAATTTACAAATTAGTAGAGGTCTGAGATATTGTGTGCTCAAACGACAGACTAATCGCTCAGCTCACGTCAATTTTAATCAATACTGGTGCTTAGTTGCAACAGACACCATAAAGGCTGCAGTAGAGGGTGACATCCATAAGTTCTACCATTTTCTTAAAAAATTATTACTAGAGGCTGTAGTGGCTTAAGTGAAATGGTTTCAGATGAGCGAGGCAATGCCTAATCCAACTTAGTAGACAGTTCTTTGAAGAATTATCAGGCTGAGTAAGAAGTAAGCAATGTTTTGAAACATGAAATTCATTACAATATATTTCAACAATGCATAAATTTTATTCATCAATGTAAGTACCATTACAATCAACATATTTTTGCCAACGAGTTACAAGTTTGGGATGTATGAGTAGCAGTTCTTCATTCATTTTGGCAATTTCATGGCAATATGTTTCTGTAGTAATGTTTTTTCTGGGTTTTAAGAAGTTATAGTGGATGAGTCCAGCAGTACACCACCAAACAGTCACCATAACCTTCTTTTTGAAGAGCTCAGATTTAAGGAAGGTTTTTGGTGCTTCATTTTGGTCCATCAACTGTGAAAAATGTGTTTTATTATTGTACAGAATCCACTTTCCATCGCAAGTTACAATACGGTCGAGAAATGGATTGGTCTGGTTACAGAGAAGAAGTGATGAGCAAATTCCATATCTACGCATTTTCTGATTTTCATTCAAATCGTGTGGTACCCATTTGTTGAGCTTTTTTTGATTTTCCAATCGTATGCAAATGGTTGCAGGCAGTTTTCTAGCTAACTTGAAGTTCTTTTGCCAGTTCTCAAATGGTTTTACATGGATCTTTCTCAACAACTGTCTTTAATTGACCATCATCAATGACAGATAGGTGTCCATTATGCTCACAATCTTCAAGGCTGAGGTCTCCACTGCGAAATCATTTAAACCATTTACAAGCTGACCACTTGCTGGTCATTTCCTCACCAAACATTTTGTTGATATCACAAGCAGTTTCAGCTGCTCAATGTCTTTTTTTGAAGTTGAGTAGCAGAATTGCTCAAATATTGCACTTTGACAGTTCCATTTCAGATGATTGTAACAAAGGTGAAACAATATCAATATTAATTTATTTATGTATTTGGGCAAGTCTATGTCTGTATTATCAGACAGTTTCAAAAACAATGTTTTAAAAAAATTCAGAACTCTACAAAAATTCAGAACTCTACAAAAATTCAGTACAAATCCTTCATGGTTCAAAACATTACTTACAGCTTCCCAAGAGCATGAAATTGTTGATTCCTATGCTTGTATGTCAGAAAACTGAGGAATAACAAAGTGGCAGGTGAAGATGGCCTACCAGCAGAGCTCTTTAAGAGCTGTTCTAATACCATGGCATGATGGCTGCACAGGAATATCAGCTGCATCTGAGAATCCAAAGAAATCCCACAAGGAATGATATGATCCTTTTGCCATTCTACAAGAAAGGTGGCAGATATGTTTGCAGCAACTAACATGGCATAAGCCTTATTTATGTCACATCGAAGATCTTCACATCTCTCCTTCTGAGATACTTTCAGGAGGTACGTGACAGAAGAACCCAGCCAAACCAATGGAATTATATGTAAGCATCTATATTTACAAAAATCCTTCTCAGGCACAGAATAACAGAACATTAAAGTAGATTATACTTTACAACAGTCTAACCTCATTCATTAGGATATATCTCATTCTACTGTGTAGAGTTATCTGCTCAAACTCCGAATTCAGCAAAGCATCATATTGTTAAATATAGAAGACATTACCTTTGTTATCAATATTAAACTTAAAACATACTTACCTCTGGTATGCTGATTGTATCATTTGGCTTTTCAAAGTTTGGATTGTTGTTGTTAATGTCAGTAACATTAATACAAATAGATGTAGTTGAATTTAATGGTGGATTTCCTTGGTCTTTTGCAGTAACATTGAAACACTTGTATCCTATTTTATTTGTTAAATTTGAAGCAATACTCAGAGCACCTGTACCTGGATCCATTTTAAATAACACAGATTCCATTCCTTGTATTGAGTACTGAACTTTACCGTTTTCTCCAATATCTTCATCATTGGCTGCAACAGTCAAGATAGTTCCTTTAGATACGCTTTCTTGTACAGTTTCAAAATATTTATCAGACTTAAATACTGGAGCATTGTCATTAACATCAGTTACATTGATTAGGATTGTAGTTGTGTTTTCTTTCCATCCAGGTTTTTGAAAATCATTTACATAGTCATAGTTATCTTGAGCAGTAATAATAACAGTGTA
>NC_068982.1:133054536-133056761 GCF_001194135.2 Octopus bimaculoides
TTAATTAAGGAAATTTTGTATTCACAGAAATTTTCAAAACTATAGCTTATTTTGAAAAGAATTAGTAATGAAAACAAAAAGGCATTGGAGGGGGCGATGCATATCCTGCATGCAGATGAATTTTTTCACAAATCATTTTCACAAGAACAGTAAAATATGAGTTGGCAAAAAAATTTGAAAGTTATTTTAGAGCAGTTTGGAATTAAAATTTTTTTAAAATTACATAAAATGAAGATTCTTCTCTAATTTTTCACTGAAGAATCATGCATGTTCAAAAACAAAAAACAAATTCTATTTCAATAGTTTTACAGTGAAATGCTAAAATACAAGTTGAATACAAGAAAATCAAAGGTTGTTTTGTAAAGTTCAACATACCGTTTGCATATGAGTAAAATTTGCATATGACTAAATAAATGATTATTCAAATAATAATAATGATTATGAAAAAGAAAGCGAACAAAACAAAATACTTATATAAAATATGGTCAAACTCCAATGTTTGACCCGAGCAAAAAAAAAAAAATAGTGCAATAGGTGTAAAACAACACAGTAAAAAAAATGAAAAAAAAAATGCATGCTGGCAAATGGGAGTGGGGGGAGACGACTTGGAAAATTCACATATGAATTTTCCAATTCCTCTCAACACTTCCCTATTCGTCAACAAAATTTGTTTCCTTCATATTCGTTTACTACACACTATTTTACACCTAGTACACTATTTTTGTTTTCATTTTTGTGACCAGGTATTAACAATGAGTTTTTGGATCCTGTGAGATTGATCGTGTGAATTTTCTGAGTCCTCCCCACCGCTCTCCTTTTGCCAGCACACATTTTTTTTTCATATTCATTTACATGTTGTTTTACACCTATTACACTATTTTTTTCATTTTTGTGACTGAGTGTCGAAGTGGGGTTACTGGATTGTGTGAGTTATCCAATTCCGCACCCGACCCACCCCCGTCACAAAAATTGAAAAAAAAAAATAGTGTACTAGGTGTAAAATAATGTGTAGTAAATGAATATGAGGAAAAAGCTTTTGCTGACGAATGGGGAAGTGGTGAGAGGACTCGGAACATTCCTGATGTGAATTTTTCGAGTCCTCTCCCCCACCCCGTTCTCCAGTACGCATTTTTTTTTTTTCCATATTTGTTTACTACATGTTGTTTTACACCTATTGCACAATTTTTTTTTTTTTTTTTGCTCGTATCAAACACTGGAGTTTGACCGAAATGATTGCACAGAATTTGAGAAGTGTTTTGAATGTTTTTCAATGATGGCAGGTGAATCAAGGATATGAATAACATGGCCACTTACTTATGAGGAAATTTGAAAGTTTAATTAAAAAAATTTTTTTTTTCTTTTTAATTATCACCTTATAGGTATTTTATACTCCAGTATATATCAAAAATATATCGTTGTTAGTCAAGGCTTGTTTTCTTTCAACCTATCTTTTTTCCATCAGTCACACACCCCACCATTGCTCATCACTCACTACATTCATTTCAACCGCCCCATCTTTAACCATCGGTTACTCTCCCCTCAAACTCTTATGAGACTACCTACACTCTCATCCACAAAAAAACCACTGTCCATATCCTCTCTTATCTTCACTTTGTACATTGAGAGTTTTCTCTGGCACCCCATATTACCATATTTATCTTCTCAGCTATTCCCACCCATTTTATATATTATTGGGTAGCTACATATCTACTCTATAGCAAGACTGGTGCTTTTCCTTAATAAAGCTTCAACCTTTCAACACTTGGCATAAAGCCACCTCCCACTCTCAAATACTCCCACCACTTAGTCATTGGGAATGGGGTTCCTTTATCCCTGATCTTTTTCTGTCTTGCAAGTTATTTGGCAACTTCCACTAGTTCCAGTGGCACAAAAAAAAGACAAAAAAGCACCCAGTGAACACTGTAAGTGATCAGCATTAGGAAGAGCAACCAGTCATAGAAACTGTGCCAAAGCTGGCATTGAAGCTTGGCTCAGCCCTGTGGCTTGCCAAATCCTGTCAAACTGTTTGACCCATGCATGGAAAACAGATGATGATGATGATGAATTGTCATACACTAACATAATAAAATTAAAAGAAGAAATGCTTTAACAAGTGTGGTTATGTGGTAAGAAACCAGTTTGCCAACCACATGGTTCCAGTTTGAGTGTATATATATACATACACACACACACATATATATAAACACACACACATAATATATATA
>NC_068982.1:133057013-133059806 GCF_001194135.2 Octopus bimaculoides
AACAGAATGAGATAAAAATCCAAGGCTGTGAAAGATTTCAGAACATTTATAAATAGAAGGTCTTACAGCTGTTTCCAGGATATTTTATATATATCCCATCATTGGAGACGGTGTGAGAAAATGGTTAAGTAATAGTTATTCTAGATAAGATATAAAATAGAGAGTGAAGTGGAGGAATGAAAATAGACGTGAGATATGCAGGGATATTGTATCTGCAGTTCCATTATTTAGACAGAATGGTATACATATAAGATTTCTGTACCTTGGGAGTAAGTTCCAATAGTACTTAAAATTGGTCATTCCAAGTATAGGGTTTGTAAATGGTGTTATTGAATCTCTTTACTCTTACTCTTTTACTTGTCTCAGTCATTTGACTGTGGCCATACTGGAGCACCGCTTTTAGTCGAGCAAATCGACCCCAGGACTTATTCTTTGTAAGCCTAGTACTTATTCTATAAGTCTCTTTTGCCAAACCGCTAAGTTACAGGGATGTAAACACACCAGCATTAGTTGTCAATTAGATGTTGGGGGGGAAAAAACACAGACACATAAACACATACACACACATATATATACATATACATATATACGACAGGCTTCTTTCAGGTTCCGTCTACCAAATTCACTCACAAGGCTTTGGTCGGCTCAAGGCTATAGTAGAAGACACTTGCCCAAGGTGCCATGCAGTTGAACTGAACCTGGAACCATGTGGTTGGTAAGCAAGCTACTTACCACACAGCCACTCCTGCGCCTATAGCTACTTACCACACAGCCACTCCTTTTTTTGAAGTCAAGGGTTTTATATATATATAAAACCGGTTTCTTGTATATACATTAATATGTGTGTATGTATGTATGTATGTATATATCTATTTTTGTTTGTCCCCCACACCACTTCACAACTGGTGTTTGTGTGTTTACATCCCCATAACTTAGCAATATGGCAAAGAGACCAATAAAATAAGTACCAGGCTTAAAGAAAATAAGTCCTGAGGTTGAGTTGTTCAACTAAAAAACCCTCAAGGTGGTGCCCCAGCATTGCCACAGTCAGAGGACTGACACAAGTAAAAGATAAAAGCTAAAAGATAAAGACGCATCTGAAGAATTATTTATGCCTATCATTGTCAAATTATACATCGAAAACCAAAAAATATTTACCTAACAGTATGCAATGGAAGCATGCCTGCAATTGTTTTTAAATGAAACAATTTCTTTTTCCTATTCTTGAAACATGCATTTAATGTAAATAATTAACAGACCATTTAGACACGGTTCTGATTTTAAAATAAACTGAATTGTTTAT
Organism: Octopus bimaculoides; assembly: GCF_001194135.2. Classification (NCBI taxonomy): domain Eukaryota; kingdom Metazoa; phylum Mollusca; class Cephalopoda; order Octopoda; family Octopodidae; genus Octopus; species Octopus bimaculoides. Next base: position 133,058,317 of record NC_068982.1, read on the forward strand.
CAGTTTATTAACCCTTTCCTTACTGTATTTATTTTGAGATGCTCTATGTTTCTTTCAATTAATTTTAAAAACGGTTGTGTGGTAAGTAGCTTGCTTACCAACCACATGGTTCCGGGTTCAGTCCCACTGCACGGCACCTTGGGCAAGTGTCTTCTACTATAGCCTTGGGTCGACCAAAGCCTTGTGAGTGGATTTGGTAGACGGAAACTGAAAGAAGCCTGTCATATGTATGTATATATATATGTGTGTATGTGTGTGTATATGTTTGTGTGTCTTTGTTTGTCCCTCCAACACCACTTGACAACTGATGCTGGTGTGTTTACGTACCCGTAACTTAGTAGTTCAGCAAAACAGACCGATATAATAAGTACTAGGCTTACAAAGAATAAGTCCTGGGGTCGATTTGCTCGACTAAAGACGGTGCTCCAGCATGGCCACAGTCAAATGACTGAAACAAGTAAAAGAGTAAAAGAGTATAACAAAGAATTTATTAAAATAACTTAGTTATCATTAAGCTAGTGTTAGGAACATAAATTGTGACTAAGGTTTGGTAGAAGATTTTAATTCAGAACTTTTGAAAACAAGACATTTGTACTACAGAGCCAGAAGTGGTTTCGACCAGGTTGGTATTGAAAGGGTTAAATTGATTGCTCTGCTGATTTTAAATTTTTGATTCCATTTTAAAAGGAATAATTTTTATACCATTAAAAACTTTTTCATATTTGTTGAAAATGGAAAACTTAATCTCTCTGTTTCCACAGATATACTGTGAATTGAATACACTCTTTTACTCTTGTACTCATTTCAGTCATTTGACTGCAGCCATGCTGGAAGCAGTTCTATTTAAATATCACTTCAAGCTTTTATAATATAGCTATCCAAGAATACAAATGTATTTATTTCACTTTATTATTAAAAATAATATTAAAAAAATGAACATCTGTAAAGAGATTATAAAATTAAATGTAGACCGGCTCTATAGAAAGTTCAGGCACTCCCAAGCTAGTATATAACACAACTGCACAAAATTCCAGATTAGTCAGGTATTTTTTTGTTCTCTTTCTACATTGTGTGTGTGTGTGGAGGGGGGGTTATCTTTTTAGGCCTTCCAAGTTTGTTGAATTTGATACAGTTTATGTTTAGCGTAATGAATTGTAAATTGAAAAGAGCGGACATTTGTGAGGCAAGATACACCAAAGTGATAAGTTCAGAGCCTGGTGAAGTGGAGGAGAATATAAGGGATGATGGGTAAAGGAGAGAAAATGGACTTCGATAGAAATGGTATGCAGATAGTTACTTCTAGCTACTTCAGAGGAGCAGAAGCCATTATAGAAGCAATATAATAGTCAGAGAAAGAAGACAGTATGTCTAACATCAGAGGTAGTAGCATATTGGTAAATGATTCATCAACCAGTTAACAATCACTGACATGTGATCTGAGACATTTATGTGTGTAATAGTAGTACTGTCCTAGGTAATAGAGCAGTACT
>NC_068982.1:133059906-133067784 GCF_001194135.2 Octopus bimaculoides
AAAGCACGTTATAAAAATAAAACTACTGAACAATAATAATAATAACAATTATCAGCCAAAGTACGCCACTAGCCCAGAAGGAATATAAGAAACGCTACAACAATATAGCCAGACTTGTCCATTGGACACTTTGCAACAAGTATGAACTTGACAAAGCAAAAAATTGGTACTACCACAAACCTGAAGGCATTGTCGAAAATAGAAGTGCAAAGATCTTATGGGATTTTATGATACAGTGCGACCATGAGATTGAGAATAGGAAGCCGGACATAGTCTTATTTGAGAAAGAAAACAAACTATGCTGGACCATAGACATAGCTTGCCCAGCTGACAATAAGGTATGTGATAAGGACGAAAGAAAAGTCGAGAGATATGACAGGTTAGCTTGGGAAGTTAATCAGTTGTGGTCGATGGAAAAGGTAGCAGTAGTACTGATAATTGTCGGAGCCCTGGGAACAGTGAGCAAAAATTTCGTGAAGTACATGGAACAAATAGGGGCTGCAATAAGGGTGGAGCACTTGCAGAAAACAGCACTGCTTGGAACCGCTCAAAAAATAAGAGGTGTTACCTTAGTTCACTGGTAGTGAACAGCTAACACTGTAGTACATCTCCAGCATTAGAAGCTGTGCAAAGGCAACAACAACAACAATAACAATAATAATAATAATAATAATAATAATAATAATAATAATAATAATAATAATAATAATAATAATAATAATGATGATGATGATGATGATAATGATTGGACAAAAACAAGTTAGCAAATGCTAGGAGGGATATCTTCAGAAATAAAAGACACGATCAAGCATGCAGTGGAAAATGACCTAAACATAAGACAGGAAGGAAATGAGGAACCAGATGAAGAGAGCAACTCTCCACAAGTCTCAAATGCACGACTGCCATCTGTCCAGAACACGCAAATGTCTGGAGAAATAAGCTGTAATGAACCTAATAAAGATAGCGAGAATAGTGGTAAAGAAACAATATTTGAAGACTACACATTTGCTGAAGAACATAGAAAGTCTATGATAGAACCGAAGCAGAAAATCTTGAATAAGCATGAGATGTAAGGCATGCCAATACGCATGATAGAGAACCACTTCATAAATTCTCAAAAACAATCCAAAATAGAAAACAAATTGAAATTGGAAACTATATAACAAAGGAAATTATACAAGAACTAAAACCAGATCTCACTGAATTAAATGAAATTATTTATGCAGCTGCTAAGACAAGTGAAACCAGTTACATGCCTCTGAAAAAAACAAAGAAATACAAACCTGAGAAGAATTCTAAACTGGAAAAGTAAAATTGAAAAAGAGATTAAAATAATGAGAGGTGAAATATCAACATTGAATGAACTAATCTGTGGAAATGATGTAAAAACCAGAAAAGGAAGAAAGATGAAGTGAAAACATAGATTCTCACCAAGAGAAGGACTGCTTTCAGTAAAAGAAACACTGAAACTAAAAGTTCAAAGAATATGAAGATTTGAGAAGAGAAACAGATTTTTCAAGTAAAACAAGCTGTTCACATCCAATGCGAAAACATTCTGCAGAGAAATAGAGAAGGAGAAAATAACTGTTGAAGACTCCGCTACCATGGAAGAAGTTGAAAAAAGATGTGGAAAGATATCTGGAGTAATGAAAAGACTTACATTGAAAATACAAACTGGATTAGATGTACAGAAGGATCATACTAAAACTTACCAGAATAAGCATGGGAAGGCATCACAATAGCAGACCTAAGGATGACACTCACAAAGGCTCATAAGTGGAAATCCCCTGGTAATGATAAGGTGCAAAATTTCTCGTTTGCCTTGCTTCCATGCACATACGAAAAGTTAGTCCAGTTATTCAATGAAATTATGAGAGATCCTATGAAAACACCTGACTAGTTACCAAGAGGTATTACTAATGTACTCCCAAAGAATAATGAAACCAAATTTCCCCAAAACTATCAACCCATAATATGTCTGGCTACTATGTATTAAATTTTAAAATCCATCCTCGTGAAGAAAACATACGAATGTATGGAACAGAACGATATTTTCCCCACTGAACATAAAGGATGTCGATGAGGCTCATATGGATGCAAAGACCAACACTTAATCAATTGCATGATCCTTGAGAATTGTCATAACAAATGTAGAAAGCTCAGTTCTCCATGAATTGATTATAAAAAAGGCCTTCAACAGCACATCACATTCATGGATCTTGAAATCACTGGATATCTTCAAAATTTCTCCTGTGATTTCAAACTTCCTGAAGCACATGTCAATGTGGAATACAAATCTCCAATTATACTACTCTAAAGGAGTATTGACCACAAAAAACATTAATATCACCTGCAGCATTGTTATGGTCTAGTTACCTGTATATTTAATCAGGTTGAACATGAAGGAGTCATACCCTATGACTGGTGTAGCAACTGCTACAAAGGTAAAAGTGACCTTAGGTAGAAATAATTACAGAGGTATTAAATTGTTGGATCAGGCTGTGAAAATTACAGAGAGGGTCATAGCTCAACCAATTATGATGAAAGTTAGTCTTGATGAGATGCAGTTTGGTTTTGTGTCAGGGAGAAGCACCACTGATGTTATATTTCAGGTAAGACAGCTGCAGGAGAAGTACCTTGTAAAACATAAATCTCTGTACTTGGCTTTTGTTGACATGGATAAAGCCTTCAACAGGGTCCCCAACACCCTTATCTGGTGGTCAATAGTGATAGACAAAAGATTAGTGAGAGTTGTACAAGCCATGTACTGGGAGGCTGTCAGCAAGATGAGGGTTGGCAGTGAGTATAGTGATCAATTCTGGGTACAAGTAGGGGTTCACCAAGGATCAGTCCTCAGCCCCTTCTTGTTCATCATACTCCTCCAAGCAATAACAGAGGAATTTAAACAGGTTTCCCCTTGGAGTCCCTCTATACTGATGATCTTGCTCTCATAGCTGAATCACTTCCAGAACTAGAGAAGAAATTTCAGGTATGGAAGCAAGGTCTAGAATCAAAAGGCCTTAGAGTTAATCTAGCAAAAACCAAAGTCTTAATAAGTATGAAAGCAGACAAATCACAAATCCCTTCAGGTAGATTGTTCTGCTTGATTTGTAGAAAAGGCATAAGTATAAACTCCATAAGATGTACCTGGTGTAAGCTATGGACACACAAGAGGTGCAGCGATATCAGAGGAAGGTTACCTGGGAAAATAGTTTTGTGTGTAGAAGGTGCACAGGTACTGTAAACACTAAAAATGTACAGAAAATAGACTCCATCAAATCCCAGCATGGAAAGCTAGAAGTAGTTGATAACTTTTGTTATCTAGATGATCAAATCAGTAGCAGAGGGGAATGCTCTGAGAGCATTGTTGCTAGAATAAGAGTAGGCTGGGCAAAGTTTAGAGAGCTCCTACTTCTGTTGGTAACAAAGAGTCTTTCACTGCTGGGGACATGTGTGGGCTTCAATCAAATGAAGCTAGTGTGCTTTGCTGGCTGTGCAATGTCAGTGTGCATGTATGACAGAGTGTAAGCATCCTGAGAGAAAAGATGGTCATATGAGGCAACGGATGTGATGTGCAAGAGAGATGAATGTGCTGGTATGGGCAAAGACAGCTATGTAAAAAAAAGTGCTGATCTCTAATTGTGGAGGGAATCTGTGGAAGAGGTAGACCTAGGAAGACATGGGACAAGGTGGTGAAGCATGATCTGTGAATATTGGGTCTCACAGAAGCAATGACAAGTGAGAGACCTTTGGTGATATGCTGTGCTTGAGAAAATTCATAACATCAAGTGAAATCATAAATGTGGCCAATGCCAGTGTCACATAACTAGCACCCATGCCAGTAGTACATAAAAAGTATCCATTACACTCTTGGAGTGGTTGGCATTAGGAAGGGCATCCAATCATAGGAACCATGCTAACTCAGATTGGAACCTGGTGCAACTCTCGAGCTTACCAGTTTCAGTCAAACCATCTAACCTATGCCAGCATGGAAAACAGATGCTATATGAATAATAATAATAATAATAATAATAATAATAATAATAATAATAATAATGAAAATAATGTTCATGTTTGGGAATACCAACAACGTATGTATGATCAACTCACGGAACAGAGATTATGTGATCAAGCTAGAGCAATAAGAAAAAATTGCTGGTTCACAGAAGCAGAGCTCAAAGCTATCAAAGGACAGGTATTGGAAAACAACAGCAGGGGAAACAATGAAAATACAGTTCCTACTGATAAAAGTTATCTCATTGCAAAAAAACAGAGGTGAACTCTCTAATAAACCACAGGAAAGGAACAGTGATAGCTTGTTTGATGAGAGACATATAGATGGTTTATATATGAGAGACATAGAGAGACATATAGATGAAGAAGACAATAAAACAAATGATGAGAATAAAGGCAAGGCTACAGAAGAACAATAGTGACATTATTTGCAACCTTAAAAAACGTTGATCAGTGGAAAGTGTACCAAGAAACGAAAAATGTGAATGAAGTTCTGAAATACATCAGAACAAAAAACATAACATAAACAAATAATTTGATCAAGGCAGCAAGTATTGTTGTAGGAGAAAATGTGGGTGTTGATGTCAGAGAATGAAATATAATGAGAGAGACAAAAGAAAAGATCCATGGTAGAAAAGAAGAATACAGGCAGGGTTAGATACACTCTCAAAGGATACAGGGCACTGAACAGAAAGTATGATATTGAAAGAAAGGGGTTGAAAGTGGTAATGGAAGAACTGAAACAATGCCTCATTGCAAAGAAAGCAAAGATGGTAAGATATGACCAAAGAATGAAGGGTTACCAGCAGAATAGGATATTCAGAGTAGATCAGAAGAGATTCTATAAAGAAATAAATGGAGAGTGTACAGATGAAAAGTTGATACCAGATAACATTAAAAGTCAAAGGTTTTGGAGTGACATCTGGAGCAAAGGCAAGGAGCACAAGAAGGATGCTGAAACAAACAGTAGTCTGTCCAAAACAGGCAGAACTAGTCATTTCAGTTACGGAAGTGAAGGAAATTAGCAAAAAATGGGCAACTGGAAGGCCCCAGTACCAGATGAGGTTCAAGGCTACTGGATCAAAAGATTTAGTGAATGTCATGCATGAATAGCTGCACAACTCAATACTTTGTTAAATGCCGACCAAGCAACACCAGATTGGTTGACAATGGGTAGGACAGTGCTGTACTTGAAGGCCACTTATGTGGAAATTATTGACTGGAATAGTCACAGAGTCAATGTATGGACATCTGTTGCAAGCGTAAGTGCAGAGGTACCAAGGATCAACTCCTGGGAGACAAAACTGTACTTGGAGACTGCAAGAGGAGGAAAACTAACTTAGCCATGTCATGGGTCGATTATCATAAGGTGTATGATATGATCCCACATTCTTGGATTAAGGAATGTATGAACCTATTTGGTACTGCATTGAATGTTGAGCGACTGCTTGGAAAAAGTATGGTGAAGTGGAGGACGGAACTGACAGCATATGGAAGAAGTTTAGAGACAATAGAAATCAGGAGAGGCATTTTCCAAGGGAACTGCCTGTCCCCATTGATCTTTGTACTGTGCATGATACCACTAACACTGATTCCGAGGAAAGTAAAGGCTGAGTATGTATTCAAGAGCCACCAACAAAAAGTCAACCACTTGTTATTCATGGATGACATCAAACTTTATGGTAAAGATGAACCCCAAGTCAGTTCCCTCATTGATACGGTGTATACTTTCGGTGCTGATATCAGAATGGAGTTTGGACTGAAAAAGTGTGATGTGTTAGTCTTGAAGAGAGGCAAAATCAAATGTATGGATGGGCTACTGAAACTGTCAGGGGAGGTTATGAAGCAGATAGAAGACATGGGCTATAAGTACTTGAGGTTATTGGAAATGGATAAATTGATGGAGAAAGAAATGACAGAAAAATTTAAGGTGGAGTACTTGTGCAGACTGAAACTGATTTTTAGGTCAAAATTAAATGGACGGAGTAAGATTGGAGCTATCAACACTCCTTAGAATTTCACCTCTTAGATATGGAGCAGGGATAATCGCATGGACAGTAGAACTAAACAGCTTAGACAGAAAGGCAAGGAAGTTGCTGACTAGATATGAAATATTCCACTCAAAAAGTGACACAGACAGATTGTATGTACCAAGAAAAAGAGGGGGAAGAGGACTGATTGGATACGAACACAGCATTAGAGCAGAAGAAAACAACATAACGTGGTATGTAAAAAATGCCACAGAACCACTATTATTGGAAGTAAGAAGGTCGGGCTTGTGTAGGATGGAAGATTGTAAAAATAAAGCACTGTACAAGCACTTGAGAATGAATTAAACTGAAAATAGGTGGATAAAGAAAAGAATGCATGGACAATTTCATATGGATGTTGAAGATAAGACAGACAGAGAAAAAAGATGGCTGTGGATGACTAAAAGTGATTTAAAACTGGAAACAGAGGCTCTAATCTGTGCTGCCCAAGAGCAAGCACTAAGAACGAATTACATCAAATACAGAAACAGACAACACATCACAAACTGATAAGTGCAGAATTTGTGGGCAAAATGGTGAAACCATATGGCATATTACCAGTCAATATACACCGCTAGCCCAGAAAGAATATAAGAGACATCATGACAATATAGCAAGGATTGTTCATTGGACACTTTGCAACAAGTATGGACTTGACAGAGCAAAAAAGTGGTATGAACATAAACCGGAAGGCATCATTGAAAATGATAATGCAAAGATCCTATGAGATTTTATGATTCAGTGTGACCATGAGATAGAGAACAGGAAGCCAAACATAGTATTTATTGAGAAAGAAAGCAAACGATATAGATATAGCATGCCCAGCTGTCAACAAGGTATGCAATAAGGAAGAAAGAAATGTCAATAAATATGACAGGTTAGCTTGAGAAGTTAAGCTGTTGTGGACACTGAAAAAGGTAGTAGTAGTAGTAGCAATAATTGTCAGAGCCCTGGGAACAGTGAGTAAAAATCTTGAGAAGTACATGGAACAAATAGGGGCTGCAATAAGAGTAGAGCACTTGCAGAAAACAGCACTGCTTGGAACCACTTGAATACTCCGGATGGTGCTCGAAAAATAAGGGGTGTTACCTTAGTTCACTGGTAGTGAACAGTACATCTTCAGCGTTAGAAGCTGTGCAAACACAATAAATAATAATTATTATTTCAAATTTTTGTCATAAAGGCAGCTTGGGGAGGAGGTAGGGATGAGTTGATTACATACCCCCACCCTGTTCAACTGGTACTTATTTTATCAACCCCTGAAGGATGAAAGGCAAAGTTGACCTCAATGGAATTTGAACTTAGAACGTAGTGATGGGTGAAATACCGCTAAGCATTTAATCCAGATTGCTGTGGATTCTACTAGCTTGCTGCCTTAATAATAATAATAATAATCATAATAATAATAATAACAATAACAATAACAATAATTACTATTATTATTAATGGTTTCAAATTTTGGTACAGGGCCAGCAAATTAGGGGGAGGGGTCAAGTTGGTTACGTCAACCTCAGTACTTAGTCAGTACTTATTTTACTAACCTTAAAGGGATGAAAGGCAAACATGACCTTGGCAGAATTTGAAAATAATAATGATAATAACAACAACAACAACAACAACAACAACAACAACAACAAGAGAGTGAAAACCTCTCCCAAGACAACACTGTCCTCTCAATGATTAGCCAGAGATGATTTTTAAAATGAGAATGTCTGAAATAAACTCGACTGCTCTCACAAACAAGAATACAAAAAAATGAACCGACTACTCTCAAAAATTAAGTAAAAAACAGTAAAAAATAATCTAGAATCCTTGTCCAGTAACAGATCGATTC
>NC_068982.1:133070320-133071746 GCF_001194135.2 Octopus bimaculoides
AGAAGAAGAAGAAGAAGAAGAAGAAGAAGAAGAAGAAGAAGAAGAAGAAGAAGAAGAAGAAGAAGAAGAAGAAGAAGAAGAAGAAGAAGAAGAAGAAGAAGAAGAAGAAGAAGAAGAAGAAGAAGAAGTCAAACATAAAATAATAATAATAATAATAAGCAAAAGTCAAACATAAAATAATAATAATAATGATAATGTGCAAAACCAAGGTTTGGCCATGAACTGGAGGGTCGATCCCGAAGTGGACAGAGGAGAAGCTAAAGGAGATGAACAGGAAGTCAAGAAAGCTCCTAATGATGCATGGAGCCCATCATCCACATGCAGACACTGATCGCCTATACATGAAGAGAGCAAATGTGGAAGACTGCATGCATATTGAACTTGAGAGCTTAATGAAATACCTAGCCCAAAGTAAGGAAACCTTGCTAGTGACAGTTAGGAACGTGAGAGCGTTGGGAGCAGAGAAAAAAAGGGAAAACAAAGGAAGGTGTACAAACAGGGCATAAAGAGGAATTACACAAGAAGAGACTACACAATCAATTCCATGTAGCCACAACAGAAGTTGCTGGACAAAATAGGTGGGATTGGCTGATGGAAGGAACCCTAAAAAAAGAGACCACAAGCACTATACTGGCAGCACAAGACCAAGCATTGGCCATGAACTGGAGGGTCAACTTTTGGAATGAGAAAATGTTTCCATTGTGCTGCATCTGCAATAGAGTGGATGAAACCATTGCCCATATCACGAACAAATGTCCTAGACTTGCCCCAAACCACTACAAGTTGTGGCGACATGACCAGGTAGTGAGAGTGCTACATTGGAAACTGTGCGAAAAGTGGGAGCTAGAGAGAGGTAGGACATAGTATGAGCACAAACTGCAGAGAGTGGCAGAGTTGGAGACTAGCAAAATCCTCTGAGATTTCCCAATCCAAACAGATCAGGTGCTAGAGCATAACAGACTGGACCTAATGGTGATGGACAAGGTGCACCACATATGCTATATAGTTGATGTTGCATGTCCCTTTGACCCATGAATAGTCAAGAAGGAAAGTGAAAGATAGATACAACTCTCTTAAGTATGAAATAGGCCGGCTATGAAAAATGAAGAAGGGGAAGATAGTGCGAATTATTGTTGGGTCCTTGGGAACAGTATCAGAAGGCATCAAGAGGAAAATAAAGGAAATTGGAATAGTGCCCAGCAGAACTGTTACAAAAGGTTTGCAACCTTGACATAGCCAGAATAACCAGGAAAGTATTAGATAGCTGAAAAAAACAAATAGCATGGTATTGTAGGCTGCAGGTAGTAAGCCCGCTACACATGCAAGACTCCAGAATCTCAAACAAAACAGGTGATAAACAGAAAATTATAATAATAATAAAAAACAATAATAATCCTTTCCACTATAAGCAAAAGGCCTGAAATTT
>NC_068982.1:133072119-133073405 GCF_001194135.2 Octopus bimaculoides
GCAAGTGTATGAAAAACAATAAGAAGTTTATTATAATAAAGAACATTTGCATAAGGGATATATTTCCTTACCTGTTGCTGTTTTAACTCCCACAACGGTATTCTGATCTGATACTTCAACTTTTAGTATGATACGCTCAAATGTTTCTCTGTCTAGTTTTTCCTTTAGAGTAATATTTCCCGTATTGTGATCAATCTCAAAATATGGCTGAAATGGATTGCAGGATTATGATTAGCATTTTCTTTTGGTTTCTATGAATATGATGCCAGGATTTTTTTTAACTTCGAAATAATTATGGGTGAACTTGATAGACAAGAACTGAAAGAAGCTTGTCTCACATGTTTGTGTGTGTATGTGTTTGTGTGTATGTGTGTGTGTGACTTTGTGTGTGTGCATGTGTTTGTGTGTGTCCAATGGTCTTGACATTTCATGACATGTAAATGAACATATTTTCCAATCTTCAATGGAAACATGCCTGACCACTGGAAAATATTGCCTTACTTGGAATAGATGACAGATAGCAATGAAAAGGGCATCTAGCTATCTACTTCAATGGATTTCATCTGGTTAATGCAAAAACTGAAAAATGGACATTAAACCAATTAACTGAGTCAATAATACCTAATCTGAGAAGGAATTAAATTCCAGATTGTTTACTAACTTCTGTTAAGGCTTTTAAACACAACTCTACAAAATTTAGCCTCTTGAAAATAAAACTGGCCAACAAAGGATTCTTGGTCACTTGACATGATAGAAACAGTTGCTAAATTTCCCTCAAATCACATCCAACCATGTTAAGTGGAAAAAGTTTAGACACTGTATTCCAGGATTTGATGTGTCTGAAAAAATAAATGTGATTGTCACAGTTGAAATGCCTTTGGTCATAGTTCTACATAAAAGATAAACTGGGGCTAAATAACAAGAACAACAGCTAACACCTTTTATCTTCAGTCGAGTGATTAATTTTAGAATTGTCTTCGGTCTGTAAATTACACTCCAACAATTTATGCAAGTGTTTTGAATTTGAAAAATATAAGAACTAGTGAAAAATAGACCATAAAAACTTTGTTAAACATTCTGAAAAACAAGTTCTATTTCAAGCAAAGGAAAATATAACTGTCCAAAAATATCTTACCACAATACTATTTTCATTGACTTCTCTTCCTTTTCCATTTATTTCAATTGTCTCTTGTGAAATATTGAAAATCAGCTTACTATTCAAATCCTCATCTGTAGCTTTTATTGAAGTAATATAAGAATTAACAGTTATGTTTTCATAAAGTTCT
>NC_068982.1:133077883-133078963 GCF_001194135.2 Octopus bimaculoides
AATATTGAATCAAATTTCATCAGAACACAAAACAAAAATATATTAAGAATTGTTCCATGTGTTTATTTCATAAAGAATGATGCTCAATTTATATTGAAGGAAGGTTTCAGTAGTAACCCAATGACCGACACAGGGTTACAGATTGTTATAAATAGATTCTTGCATAAAGAAATTTAAAATACTATGACTTCACTGTTACTTAATATTTAATATTCAAGAGGGCAATGAATTAGCAGAAACAATAGATTGTCAGAAAGAAATTCTGATAAGGATATGGGCATATTGTTAAGATTTCCAGACTGAGTTCAAAACCTTATAGCCAAATGGATACATGGTTAAGAAGCTGATTTGTAATCACATAATTCCAAATTCATTTAAGCTGATTCTCTTACTGAGTTAGTACTTGTTTCCATTATTTTCATCACCTAATCTATCTGTTTGATGCCTCTGTAGTCGCTTCTTACCAAAACATCTCTTTTGTCATTGTACCAGTTGATAACTATACAGCTATACCAGTTACTGGGTATGACACCTACCTTTATAACCTGGTTGATTATATAAGTGACTAGCTTGAGCCATACTTCACCAGGCAGGGTCTCTATATGGTGTACATGATGAGAAGTATGGATGCAAAAATGTGTTCTGGATTCACAGGCAGGTTGGCAGTGAATAAAATCTTTGTATCTGGCTTACATACAAGAGCGGTTAGTAGTCATAGCAATAACAAAATAAATTCTTTTCAATGCGTGAAAGCCTCTAGAGATAGCTTCTATTACCCAGGAAACCTGATCAGCAGTGAAGAAGGATGCTCTGAAAGTATAGTACCTAAAATGGGAACAAAGGGGAAAATTTTCAAGAAGTTATGTTAAATCTCTGAACGAGGTATTAACAGTAACTGCACGATAAAGTGAAGTATATTTGCCACTTAAATGTAGCTGACCCCGAGGGGTGGATGTTACTGTTGCTTTTAGCCCCAGGAGGACATCTCCTCCAGCTGGCTATCGACACACTTCTGTGTCCTGTCTGTATTTGCCAAGGGAAGTTATCTTTCCCATCTTGATCTACGATACGTACGTACTC
>NC_068982.1:133079896-133090004 GCF_001194135.2 Octopus bimaculoides
AAGTACCACTCAAATACTGGCATCAATGTAATCAATTAACCCCATCCCTAAAAAATTGCTGGCCTTGTATCTCAGATTAAAAATAAACAATATTAATATGCAATACAAGTCCTAAGAAATATAAGTCAACCTTATAATTATCAAGTGCAAGTCTTTAGTTTCCTGATTATCCAAAGATCTGATGTACTACTAACATATACACAACTTAACTAAATAGGCCAACAATAAAAATAAACTATTAATCATAAAATCCTAAATAAATGAAACTTATTTGTAGAAAAATTAATTCCTGAGTTCTATCTATTTGCTAAGTGATTTAATCTGAGATGGTGGATTGTAACCAAAGTAAGTCCATCATTACAAAGTCATTGTAACCAGTAATAACACTCTCCCATTCTTTTTACTGTGGCTTTTGTTAACCACTTCCTCCCTCAAACTTCCTTTATTATGCTATATTTTTTCTTTAAATGATTTTCAAGTTTTTATATTTTGAACATCAGAGATTTAGAATCTACCAAAAAAGCATTTTGTAACAAAATTTTTCAGTCATTACTTTTTTTTAACAGAAATTCTTTGAGGTTAAGGGATTTACAGTCACAATACATTTTTTTTTTTTTTTTGTGTGAATAAATATATTTCATCTGTATTTGAAATATATTTATAATTATATTTCCATTCCTAATACATTAAAATTGAAATAACAGCATCTTCAATTTTCAGAAAGTAAAATAACTGTAACTTTCAAATACAAACAAAAACTATGTATATATTTTCAATGCAAATGAAATATATTGACACACATACACACACATTCAGTATATTGTTGGTAGAAATCACCTAACAGTTATCTGTTTCTGATTAAGAAAAAAATTTGTTTCTTATAGATTTTGAATCTCTCATGTTCAAAGCTTAAAAAGTTTGAAAATGGTATTCATTTTTTCCAAAAAATAGCATAACATAAAAGTTGGAGGTAAGTTTTAAAAATTCAGTTGTAAAATAAATGAGAATACTAAAAATGAACCCAACCCTGCCCAAAAATTAAGTAAAAAAATCAGAAAAATAATCCAGAATCTTTGTCCAGTAGTGGATCAATCTCAAAATCTAATCAGTTCATTCCAGTCACAAGGCAAAACATCCCTGAAAGTGTCATCCAAATTTATCCAGCGGTTCTTGAGATATCTTGTCCACAGACAAACAAACACGACTGAAAATAATACCTCCACTTTTGCTAAGGTGGAGATAATAAGTACCAAACACTCTCACACACTGTGACATTCACTGTTACTTTACCATTATTTCATAACAGTAGTTTTTAATTTAGGCACAAGGCCAGAAGTTTTAAGTGAAAAAAACTAGTTGGTACCAAAGTATTGATTGGTACTTTATTTGATTAATCTGAAAGGATAAAAAGCAAAGTTGATCTTGGTAAGATTTGAACACAGAAAATAAAGAGCTAGAAGAAACATCACATGCCATTATTGTTTTTCAGTTTTCTAACAATTCAAACAGTTCAGTGCTTTATTATTTACAGCTTATTATTTTGTAATATTAATATATACTCTCAAGCTTCAAAGTTTTGATTATACATCTACAACTTGGTTATTTAGATACAATAAATACCTAATAGAATATTTTTTTTTTAATTACACAATACTAATATGTGTGTATGTACGTACATGTTTGTATATATGTGTATAACAGCATCATCATCTAACATCCGTTTTCTGTGATGATGATGATGATGATGATGATATATATACACACACATACATGTACATGCACATACATACACACACATTATTAATATGCTGTAATATATAAATATATATTTATGCATGTCTGTCTGCATATACATACATGCATGCATGTGTGTACGTATGCATGTATGTACATATGTATGTATGTACGTATGCATGTATGTACATATGCATGTATGCATGTATGTACGTATGCATGTATGCATGTATGTATGTATGTACGCATGCATGTATGTACGTATGCATGTATGTACGTATGCATGTATGTACGTATGCATGTATGTGGAGAGGGTCTATGAGGTGTCGTGCAAGCCTTATTGGACCTAAAACTCTGCACAGGCATTGCTGGCCTCTGCTCGATATGCGCTTTTTTCTTTTTTTCCCCCTATATATATTTATTTTATTTTTAGTATATATGTATCTTTATTTTTAGTATATATTTATATATTTTTAGTATATTTTTATTTTATTTTTTATTTGGAAGTCCTGCGGTTATGGGAAGATGGTAAAGCATGCAGACCTGAAGGGTTGGAAGCATGTCGTCAGCAACCTGCACGTAGGCGGCCCATGCTAGATATAAAGTTGTCTCCTTGTTGCCTGCCCATGACAGTGGTAAGATTCAGTTGCTGCATGGGTGTCTGAGCAGCTCCATTTGGAGAGGGCACTGCTCACCTGGAGGTCAGGGAGGTTCTAGAAGATGCAAACCGAAAAAAAATTACCTGTCTTTCTATATCTGTTCAGTTTAGCATGACTGACAGATGTCCACATGCGCTTGAAAAACAAAGAGACTTTTATTTACAAAATATGGATGGAACTTGAACATTTCATGTTGGAATGTGTGCACTCTGTTGGATAACAAGAGTGATTGTAGGCCTGGGAGATGCACTGCATTTGTTGCTTGCGAGCTGAACCATTATAACATTGATATAGCTGCACTTTCAGAGACTCGTATAGAAGGTGATGGTCAGCTTGAGGAAGTAGGAGGTGGGTACACCATTTTTTGGAAGGGGAGCACAGAGAGGCTGATGTTGGCTTAAGAAGTTGAAGGAGCTTCCTATTCCTATAAATGAATGTCTAATGACTCTACGATTGCACCTGAAAGGTGGGTGGTTTGCTATTCTAACAAGTGCCTACGCACCTACTTTAACTAGCTGTGATGAAGATAAAACTATTTTTTATACCCAGCTGAGAACCATACTTAGGAAAATCCCCAATTCTGATAAAGTCATTCTACTGGGGGATTTCAATGCTAGGGTTGGAACAGACTGGCAAACATGGAACTCTCTAAGACATTTTGGAGTAGGGAAAATGAATAGCAATGGTCTTATGCTGCTGGAGCTCTGTGATGAACATGGACTTTACATCACAAGCACACATTTTATGCACAAAGGTGATCACACAACAACGTGGATGCATCCAAGGTCTAACGTTTGGCACTTGCTGGATTATGTCATCATCCACAATGTGACATCTATGATATTTGTAATGTCAAGTCAGCATTCCTCGGTGTCTGAATATCCACAAGATATATGATGTTGTGTTGAGGAAAGAGCTTCAGACTCACTTGTCCAGCATTGAAAATAGAAAATACTGCAGTGCTGATGAAACACTGGGATATACTACTGCCAGACACAGAGACTAGTTTGATGAAAATGATGCTGAAGTGGCATGTCCACAATGTATTGCTACACAGAGGACTTTCCGCTGTGCAGCAAAATCTAACACTTGCCCACTTTAGCAGTATAAAATCACTACTGCAGCGATCTCTCAGGAAAATGCAGAACATTTGATGGGAGGAGCTTGCTTGTGATGTTCAGGCTGCTGCTGATGCAAGTGACAGCAAGTAGCTTCACCATCTTATGAAGCAAGTTTATGGGCCTTAGAGCTCTACATCAGCTCCTTTGCTTTCCAGGGAGTCTTCCACTCTATTTACTAAATCAACAGAAATCACTGGTCGCTAGATCGACCACTTCTCTGAGCTCCTAAACCATGACTCAGTTGTAGATGAAACAGTGATGTTTCATGTATGTATTCTCAAACATATAGTTACATATCGAGACATGCTCGTATATATTTAAATGATAAACTTCTGGAAAGTTTTACAGATTTTTACAGTTCAGTGATGGATTGGATCTGTAGTCTTCAAATTAGCTTTCTCCTTTCTGGTTTTGAGAAGCCTAATTTCTCAAGATTGGTATTTAGGCAGTGTGTTACATATCCCAGAGTCCCAATAATTACAGGTATAAACCTGAACTGGTAATCTGGATAGAGTAAATGCAGATTTCTCAATAGTTTAGCATAAGTGTTCTCTTTTTCACTGATCTTCAGCTTTATGTCAAAATCTTCGGGGCAGCTAATTTCCACAACTGTGCACAGTTTCTCTTCGCTATCCCAAATCATTATCTCAGGTCTGTTGTGCATACATTTTATTGAGGTCTTCACTGGTACATTCCACCAGTATTCCTTTTCATTATGAGTGGCTATGGTTTCTAGCATATTGTAGGTTCTTATTTCTTTGTCCTCAGGATTATCCTTCAAATGGATTTTATTATAGAGTGCCCTAGCTACAACCTCATGCTTCATCAATAGATAATATCGTGATGACATTTTCGGACAACTGCTTTTGATGTGGGTGATATCTTCAGTGTGGACTCTACAAAGTCTGCATCAGTTGTCACATTTTACGGCTTTCTCTGCATCTCTATCCCTTTTGTGCATCAGGTACTTGGTTGATATTTCCTGTTCCTGGATTGCAAACGCATACCCTTCAAAGTGGGAGGTAGTAATCTGGCTATTCGTCCATGATAAACTGCTTGATGATCAATGTTACTATCATCATGGAGCTTTCTACAAACATATCCATACATAGTCTTCTGCTCATCCTTTCATCTGGTGATATGTTGCGGTAGAGTCGTGTGACTTCTTTTGGGCATGTATTCAAGGTTACCAGACAAAGAGTGTTGCTAAAAGAGCTGCCTTCCAAGTTTTATGATGTTTTCAGCCTCATGTATGCAAGCTTGGTCAAAGGATGCACTTCAACATTTGGTGGTTAAAAGATGTTGCCGAAGGGATATGATGCGACATTCAAAGGCATTTTGGATCGATGTTAAGCCTCTACTGCCTTGTTTACGTTTTAGGTAGAGGCAGTCTATGTCACTGTTTAGATAGAAATTATGTGTGCTTGTTAGTATTTTTCAGGTTTTCACATCAATGGCTCATATCTCATCAAGCATCCAATCAAGTAGCCCAAATTTTGCAAACGTATTGTGGCCACTGTTTTATTGAGTGCAGAGAGTTTTGAGGTTCAAATTTTCTTTATTCAGCTGTAATATTCTTTAGTGACACATGTTTTGTTACAGGTGCCATTGTAAGATATATTTTCATCCACCCCTAGATACCTGTAACATTCCTCGTCAGATACAGGGGAAATACTCAAATCATTGATGGAGATGTTACTGGTTTATAGTTTCCCCCCTTTTCACAACCATATAACATTTATCCTGACCAAACTCCAACTTTACATCCTTTGAGAATGTTGTAACTAGGTCAAGGCTCCTTTTCATCTCATGCATATTCTTTGTATAAAGCTTTAAGTTATTCACAAAGAAACAGTGTGTAATTTTGGTATTTCTATTTCCTTGTGAACCAGTGAGATATCCTTCAGACTTCCTTAACATGAATGACAATGTATGTATATATGGCAAGAAAGTAAATGATAGAAAGTAGCACCCAGCACATTTGTTTGGAATCACATATACTTCATAATAGTTTGACTCAGTTCCACATGACTTAAAGTTTCATGGATAGGAGGATGCATTTTCTCAACAATCAGAGGTAGGGTGGTGGGTTTGAAAGAAATTCAAGATGGGTTTTAAGTGTTTAGACCACTATTAGTCAGCTAATATCACATGGTATTAACGCTATCAAATTGACACCAGTTATTTTTTTCTATTTTTAGGTCCATGTGTTTGGATACGATGTTAGCAAGCTGCTAGTGTCACTTTGATAATGGGTTGTGGCATGGTGTATTCAGTGACATCAATTCTGTGAATCGGGTATTGCATGTTGTGGAGTAAGATGTTGGCGTAAGTCCAGTCATCATTCATTGGAGTTCAAACACATTAACAGTAGTTCTACATTAATGTTGTGACCAACATGGTAGGCAGTAGTCTATACAGGTGGCAGGGCTTAAATATCCTGCCCTTGTGTGTATGGGTCAGCAAAACCTAGGATGGTATATTTGTATTCTAAGTGGCCAGCAATTTCAGATTCATTAGCAGGGCATACAATGATATAATTAATTCTTATTGATGGATACTATGGGTTGCTGGAGCATGTATAGTTTCTCATAGAGTTGGTAATTGCAAACTGCAGGTGTATAGGGAGAGATACTGTCAAAAATACTTTATTTGATATTGAAGAAGTCATTTTGATGGTTACAGAATCTCTCGATGAAGCCAGACAGGGATAGTTTTCTCTATCCCTGCACCTGAAGAATTTCATGTGCTGTTTATTATCTTCTTAAAGTCATGTCCATATAGTGTCTTGTGATGCCATTGGATAGTGTAAGGGGGACTTTATAGAGAGACAGGATACTTCAAGTGGGCAACTGGTAGGATTTTGAAAGTTACAGGCAGGAGTGTAGGTAGAAGGCTACATAGATATGTGTCTGTTCCTACTGTGGCATGCAATATTTGAGTGATATTAATCTAAACATGTGTAGCTGACCTTCATGTTATTTCTGATGCTAATTAATAAGCATTTTCCAAGAAACAATAAATATTATAAACTCTTCAACCCAACATAATGTCTTTTATTTCATTCACAAATTAATCACACAAAAAAAGAACTTCCTCCATATAGAAGTTAATAAATATAACATGATTTATGTTTCCGCAGAGTAGCAGAAAGGATAATTTTGCATTATAACCATAGCTACAGATCTGTAGTTGAAGAGAAGGCATTTTGTTTGAAATTGTAACAATGAATGAGGTACTCAGATAGAGAGATTTAACTCAGTTAATACTCAGTTAACATGGATACAATAACTGGCATAAAGATGGTACATAAAGATTATCTTTTTCTTGCCCACTAAGTAAAAGCAAATCTCTTATAAAACAAATTAATGATGACAATTTGGACCAGCATATTAATGAACAGACTTGATTGATCTTAACAAAGATCAGAATATAAATTTTAGCAAAGTAACTAAAGATTGATTCCTCAACAGATTCTGAAACTTAAGGCTAAATAAAAAATACTCTTTTATATATTACAAAACTATTCACTTGTCTTACCTTTGGTAAAAGATATCATAACATAAAATATTGGATTTCTTTTAAAAATAACTTCTTTGACTTTTGAAATATCATTCCAAACTAATCTATATATCATTCCAAGGATGTCAACAGCTAAACAAATTCAGCCCCATTCTGAACAAGAACAAAGTACAAGATTCAATCTTGATTTAATGTAATTAATGACTTTACTCTTAATTCAATATTTTCACAATGACAAAATGTTAGAAATATTAGATTTTTAGTACTCACCAATACAGTGATATTAACAAGAGCAATATCTTCCTTAACTGGTCTTCCATTATCTTCAGCTTTGACTACTAACTGGATGACATTATCAGTCAGGCTTTCATAATCTATATTTAATGCAGTAATAATTCCATTTTGTGCATTTATGAAAAAACTCTTTGAAAGGCCTTGACTAGCATTTACTATTGAATATATTACTTCAGAATTACCTGTCTCTTTATCAGCATCAGTTGCCTATAGTGAAAGAGAAATCAACAAGAAATTACCCTTCAAATCAAAACTTTTACAAAAGTAATACATAATAATTATAAAAGAGAATTCCTAAAAACTCATCTGCCTCATGATTTACAGCCACTTTAGAACAGAAAAAAGAAATAATATATATGTGAGAGAGTGTGTATGTGTCTGTGTATACACACACATATATAGAAAACCACTTTTTGAGCATTGGGCCTCATAGACAAATGTGGCTCATGCTGATGTTGCAGAGCTAGCAACCGTGCTTGTGGTGAATTTTTTTTTTTCCCACAAGTGTTCCGGATCCCAGTAATGAACTCATTTGCATACAGCCAATCAGAGATCATCTTGACCTTGTTGCCAAGTTAACAAAGGTTGGCATTCAAAATGGTGACCTCCGATTGCCATGCGAATTTTGTATTGTGCTCTCATTCAGATGCTGATATCATCGATACTGAACATATACGCTGGTTAGTGGTAAATTTGAGTTACTATAGCAATCAAAGATAATGTTTTTGATGAATATGAAAGTACAGAAACTGCTTGGATGTTTTATAAATACACATTGAGGAAGATTGAGGAAGGATCACTCGGTGATGACATCAATTGTTGCTTGTTGGGCCAGAAGGAAAACAAACTGCCATGGCCATTGTAACACCGCTGATGAGACATGTGCATAAACTGATCAGACATTTTGGTAAACTAGTATTCATTGATGCATTTGGAAACATGGACAGACAGGAGTGTCAAGTTTTTTTGCTCTTGACGCACAGTTGCGCTGGAGACTACCACTTGAAATGCTGATTACAACAAATGAGAGAACAGAAACAGTTACAGAGGCTCTGAAGTTGTATAATTCTTTGTTGGATAATAGTGCATATTTTGGATGAGGCCGGAAATCTTCATGACAGACGACAGTACATCAGAAAGGCAATCACTCCATGCTGTCTACCCTGATGCCATGCTTCTTCATTGTGTGTTCCATATTCTTCAGGTATTTTGGTGCTTCTTCTTGGAAGCTAAGAATGCAGTTAGGAAGGAGGACAGGCCACATGTTTTCCTTGTTGAAGGACATGGTTTATATGTCTCATCAACACTGTTATGTCCTTCTTTTACTCACTGTATATGCTACTTTATAACATGGACTTATAACAAGGTTATAACAATACAAATGTAAATCAGAAACAACATGTAACAAACAATATCTCTTCTCAACAACTTCTACAACCTACTCACAAAGTGCCTGCACATGCTACACTGTTCTTCACTGACAGTGCGCATGCACCTTTATACAATTTAGGACAATTGACTTGCTATCCCACGGGGTATCAGGATTTCACCACAACATCTCGCCTTTGTGAGTTTGACTTTCGTTGGAGGTCAATATTTTTCTTTTATTTATCAACTTTATTTCCACTTCTGCCCCTACTTCTTTTTTTCAATTCCCCAGGAAGACGATTGCACTGGTATGGCCATGTGCTGCATATGGATGAGAACAGCTGTGTGAAGAAGTGTCTTCCCTCAGCCAAGTATGCAAGCACTGACACAAGTAATGTCCAAATATAATATACAGACACACATATATGTGCCCATGTACATATATATATATATATATATATATATATATATATATATATCAATTTGAAAATGGAGGATAATATAGTGAACCCAACTACTTGCAGACAGTGTATCCTGTTGAATTCATTAATTTAATTCATAGCTAAAGTGACAAAAAAAATACCCACAAAATTCAGGTGTTTATGACAAACCATGTTATTTTGCCAACCGGGTTTACAGATAGAAGTACAAAGTACATAAGGAATTAGAGAATGAACAGAAGTTTAATCTTACAGCTGTTTCGGCCTAGCTTTGGCATGTCCCATTCAATCCGAATAGTTCTTGCCGGCATGTATGTATGTATGCCTTTACTGCAAACTAAGAAAATATGTATACATGTATACACGGGTGTAGAGAGCATAATACCTAAGGCAAATAACTTCTACTATATACCAAAGGGTTGTGAGTAGGTTTAATAGAAACTGAAAGGAGCCTGCTGTGTATACATTAGCTGAAGGTGCCATGCTGTGGGATTGAACCCAAACCCATTTACTTTGGAAGCAAACTTCTTAACTACACAGTCATGACTTGTGGAGTTTTTTACTGATAAAAATAATAACAACGAATCCTTGGCAAAAAATAAATCAAAATTTAACCCTGCAAAAGAACGAAATACACATCTAGATCAGTTCATTGATATCTTCTCCAGATTTCCACTGTGGTTTAACATCAACATCAGACCAAACATCTAAAAACTAGAAAAGCCTACCCTTATACGTCTTGAAAATGACAACACAATTGTCATCAAACAAGCAGATAAAGGGGGTGCCATTGTTATAATGGACACAGAATATTATCAGGGTCTAACTGAAGATCAATTGAAGGATACAATATTCTTATTTCTTTACTGCCCACAAGGGGCTACACACAGAGGGGACAAACAAGGACAGACAAACGGATTAAGTCAATTATATCGACCCCAGTGTGTAACTGGTACTTGTTTAATCAACC
>NC_068982.1:133090014-133092514 GCF_001194135.2 Octopus bimaculoides
ACCCCAGTGTGTAACTGGTACTTGTTTAATCAACCCCGAAAGGATGAAAGGCAAAGTCGACCTCGGCGGAATTTGAACTCAGAACGTAACGGCAGACGAAATGTCGCTAAGCATTTCGCCCGGCATGCTAACGTTTCTGCTAGCTCGCCGCCTTGAAGGATACAATATTCTACCATGAAGTACCCTCAAATATTGACCACCGCATCATGAAGAAACTCAATTATTTAGTCTTAAAGCATTATAACTCCCTCACTTCTAATGAAAGGGACTATATTACCAATTTTGAGTCGAAATCCAGCAACTTAAATGGCTTACCTAAAATACACATGTCAAAAGAAATACAAAATGCTATAAAAGAACAATGTAGTGAATACATAAAACTACTACAACCAAATGACCTTAAACTAAGACCCATTATTACTGGTCCAGCTTGTCCTACACATCATCTGAGTAACCTTACAGATATTATCCTAAAACCACTATGTAGTCACATACCCAGTTTCATACGGGATGACATTGATTTCCTGTCACAAAACAAAAGAATTCAATTCACTGTTAGTTAGTTTTGATGTAACAAACTTATATACAAACATTCCACATGATTTGGGAATTACTGGTATAAAATATTGGGTTGAGAAACATAGAGAAGTAATCCCCAGAAGATTTGCTGTAACCTTCATGCTAGACGTGGTCAGCCTCATCCTCGAAAACAATACATTCCATTTCAACGGAAAAAATTACCTCCAAATTCAAGGCACAACTATGGCGATGTGATTTGCTCCAGCATCCACAAAGTCAGTATTGAGATACTTGAAACAAGGACTATATAAAAATAATGAAGAAAACTACAGCATGACCTTGAGAAAACATAAAGAACACAAGGAAAAGATACCTCGATGACTGTTGCCTAATTTGGACCAAATCCCTAGAAAATCTGGAAGAATTCAGCATCCTCCTCAACAATTTACACCCCAGTCTCAAATTCACAAGAGAAATGTGCAACACACAAATACCATTTCTTGACATAATGGTAATTAAGAACAATACCATAATCGTAACTGATATTTATTATAAAAGTACAGATACACACCAGTACCTAAATTTCAAATCATGCCACCCAGCACACACAAAATGCAACATCCAGTTCTGTCTAGCCAGGAAAATTTGTACTATAGTAGATGATCCAGATACAAGAGTCATATGACTTATAGAACTCAAAGGATTTTTGCCCAAGCAAAAATACCCTCTCCTCCTCCTCATCATCATCATCGTTTAACGTCCGCTTTCCATGCTAGCATGCGTTGGACGATTTGACTGAGGACTGGCAAGCCAGAAGGCTGCACCAGGCTCCAATCTAATCTAGCAGAGTTTCTACAGCTGGATGTCCTTCCTAATGCCAACCACTCTGAGAATGTAGAAAATAGCATACAATGCAAAAGAGATACCTAAGATAGCATACAATGCAAAAAAAGATACCTAAAGAACAACTTAGGGCAACACAAGAAAGACGAACCCATCAATAGAACACAATACCATTTCTAGTAACACACAATCCGCATCACCAAAACATTTTTAACATCATCAAAACAAATTTGCCAATCATGAAACAAAGTGAAAATTTTTTTAAAATAACTAATCAAATACTTATCTTATGCAAAAGACAAAATTCAACACAAACTAACAGGATAAAACATTCACAGTATCCAAGTGTATTGATAACAGATGTGGAACGTGTCAATACATGCAGACTGGTAGATCCATTAGAACAAAAAATGGACAGATTTTCACAAATGCAGATATGAACTGCAAAAGCAGAAATTTGATCTACTGTATTAAATGCCCTAATTGCAAGGAACTATACATTGGTGAGAGAGGGAATGCATTATCAGAATGCTCATGAGTTCACAGACAACAAATCCAGAACACTAATGTTCCAAATTCCATTGAGCAAACATATAGAAACATGTGGTCAGAAAGTGTTTCTAATTTTTCTTTTCCACAAACAAAATGACACAAGTGAGATTGGAAGAAAGATAAAAGAAAAAACGTTTTACTAAAATGTTCAAACCTGTTCTGAACAGAAATAACAACAATAATATAACAACCAGTGAATGATGTGGATTAAAAAATATCTTTAACATATGAATATAAACAAATTACAGAAGGCCCCCACTGATTGAAATAAAAACAATCACAACCAATTAAGTTTGCACATTACATGTAAACTGTAAGCTAACTGGTTAAAATAAAGGTGGGATTTATGCCAGTAATATTGGTGTGCCCTGTAAACTATGATGTTTAAGCTGCATGCTTAAAATTCAGCATTTCGGAGCCTTCTAAAAGGTATAAAAAGAAAGAAGTCAGTCAGTTTACTACAGTTGTCAAGCACTCAACTCAACTGAAAGTCAATATATTTTGAAATCTGATGATTACTATGAACGTATGAAAGCACTAATTGAAATTTATGAACATTGCAAAATATTTTTTAACGTTTAACACA
>NC_068982.1:133095800-133096711 GCF_001194135.2 Octopus bimaculoides
TAGATCTCTTTGCAATAAACAACCTACTATCTTGAAATAAAGGAAAGAAGTAGTCCTAAATACAAAGTAAAATAGAAGGAAGGAACAGGATGGGAAGTACTATCTTGTGACTAATTCTGAAAACAATGATAATATACTGCATATTATCAATCAACTGAGATAAAGAGACACATCAATCATTAAGATATAGCAAAGATTGTCAATTTCAAGATTTTTATCATTAACAACATTAATAAATGCAATAAAAATGTTGCTGAAATTGGATGGAAACTAAAGACTCGGAACAAAATGTTAACCTGTAGAAGTGTGGAAGAATAGCATACCAACTACATAGAATCCTGTTTCTTATGAAAATTTTAATATCATTAAATGTACTTGCTCAACCTATTTATCTTATAACAAAAACATTTATATACCATCATATGCAATAAGAATAATGATACATATTTTCTGTAGCTAGTTCTAAACTTAAGTTATAGAGAATTTCATTGAAAACAAAATTTCACATCAAAAACATTGGTGCTAGCACAGTTTGCTCCCCAACCATATAGTTTCAAGTTCAGTCCCACTGGACAGTAACTTGAATAAGTGTTTTCTATTACAGTCCCTGGCTGACCAAAACCTTGTGAGTAAATTTTATAAATAGAAACAAAAAGCCCATTGTTTACATATATATATATATAGAGAGAGAGAGAGAGAGAGTATATCTCATGTGTACAGTTAGGTGTACTACTGCTAATGTTGAGTTTAGAACTCCACAAGTCTGCTTCCAATATAGTGACTTGGTCACTGGTGTACTTAGTAGTATTACTACTAGTTATGATATACAGAGCAAATATAAGAGAAATTATGGTAAACAGAGTTTAAATCCTTTGTTCCCTATATACATTTCACTGTTGTGATTGTTGGGA
>NC_068982.1:133096721-133101247 GCF_001194135.2 Octopus bimaculoides
TAAACAGAGTTTAAATCCTTTGTTCCCTATATACATTTCACTGTTGTGATTGTTGGGAACCTCCGCATTGCATGTGCCAAGTGCAATTGGATGGTGAACAATAATAGATCATGAGGAGAACACTTTATTGCATTATGTTACAGAGATCAAACGTCTGAAGTTGGATGTATGATGTCACTTCCTTTAATTTCCAGTACCTTGCTTCCAGTCCTGATGTCTCCCTTCACTCCTCCACAGAATTAAAGAAAAGGAGGGAGCAAGTGAAAGAGAATGCATGTGAAAGAGTCTATAAATATTCTGGAATCAGGAACTTGCATCTTGACCCCAGATAAAGAATCAAATATGAATCAAATATGACATTTCAACATGAAGAACAATTTTTTTTTCTCATCTTATAAGCCAAACCAGTGAGACACAGCATAAGTTCTCTGGATCCTGTGTTAAACAACCATGCTAATACTACTGCAATTGAAAAGCATTTTTTTCCAAGACCATGTCATGGTACTGTGTAACTCATAATTTCCCAAAGTGGGCGATATCGCCCACCAGCGGACGATATTGCCCACCAGCAGACGATTTCAACTTACAGGTGGGTGATCGGGTAAATTTCTAGAAAACAGTAGGTGATTTGAGATTTTGATGGGGGATGTGAACATTTTGTGGGTGACAAAGAATTTTTAGAAATCAAGTCTGCATGTACCTATATCTAGGCAAGCGTAGAATATGGATGCACTTTTATCGATTTGACTACTCGCATGAAACATCCCTTTGTATTTAAAAAAAGCGGACTTGTTTATCAATCGAATATTTTTGTTGCATAGTCATTAAGGTGATTGTCATATGTGCTAAAAATAGTAGTGAAGTAGGCCTAGGCCTTAAATCATGCTCCACCACAATTTTTTCTCCTTTTTTTGCATAATCCTATGAATTCCTACATGTAGAATACAATTTCCCAAAAATGTTCTGAAAACTCCAAAAAACAAAAAACGTTATGAGGGGTTATATACTGTGCGTAATTCTACAGTTTCATATCAAAATACAAGTGCTATTTTCAGGATGTTGACAAAATGTGCAGTCATGCACAAAATGACAGTTTTGAAATCGTGTTTCTTGACTGAGTGAAAATGATCAAACTTTAAATCTCTATAACTTTTTTTTTGCAACTAAGTGCTTCTTTCAAAAAGAAAACACTAACATTCAACATGCTACTCCAGAAAACTAGTAAACAGGAGAATGATGGGTTGATTGCATCGTACAACATTGCATTAATTGTTGCTAAGTCTGGGAAGTCTCATACAATTGGAGGTCTCATACAATTGGAGAAACATTACTTCATCTGGTTATCGAAGAGGTTTTGTCAACCGTTATGGATGAAAAACCTGATAACATTATGAAGAAGATCCCACTTAGTAATAACACAATTTCTTGACACATTGATGAAATGGCCAATGATGTCATTAATATTCTCCAGCATTCTGAATTTTCTACACAAGTGGATGAATCAACTGTTGTGGACAATCAATGTTTGATGATGGTATATGTCCAGTATTTCAGCAAAGACCTTCAACCTTGTGAGGAAATGCTGTTCACAGAGAAACTGCAGCTTGATTCAAAAGGTGTAACTATTTTTCACATTCTCAAATCTTTCTTTTTGAACGTAGTATCCCACTCAGTAATATTCTTGCCTGTGCATCTGATGGAGCCCCTTCGATGGTAGGAAGATACAGAGGTTTTTCATCTCTCTTCAAGCATGAAATTTCCCAACAGGTATTAACTGTTCATTGCTTGGCACACCGGTAGCATTTAGTGGCAAAAAATATGAACAGTAGATTGAATGATGCACTACAGTTAGTTATCAACACTGTGAACAAATTGAAATCAAGTCTCTTGTCTGATTGAATTTTCCGTCAACTCTGTCTGAGAAATGATGAGGACTATACTAAACTCTTATACCATACCAAAGTGCAGTAGCTGTCAAAAGGAAACTGTGTTTTAAGCTTTGTTGAACTGTTTCATATAATCATATCTTTCTTTGAAGATACTCCAATATCTGCTTCATTGATGGTTGCATGGTGTGATATCGTTTTTCTTTGTGATATAGTCACAAATAAGTTATTGCAAGGAAACAGAAAAACTCTCAATTGTAAATCATTTATCACTAACTCCATTTTGAAATTGATGCTGTATAAGACTAACATTTTCACAACTTGATTCTTTGAAAGATAAATTGGTTGATGAAGATTTAACTACATATCGCAAATATTTACAGTCATTGCATGATGGCATGGTGGAGCGATTTCAAGATGTTATTGTGCTGAATATTCCAAATTGGTATAGCAATAGGTTTGGGGTCAATGCAGTTGATTGCGAGGATGATGAATTACAAAATGACAATGATG
Source organism: Octopus bimaculoides (assembly GCF_001194135.2). Classification (NCBI taxonomy): domain Eukaryota; kingdom Metazoa; phylum Mollusca; class Cephalopoda; order Octopoda; family Octopodidae; genus Octopus; species Octopus bimaculoides. The sequence continues at coordinate 133,099,121 of NC_068982.1, forward strand.
CCACAATGTGATATTGCCATAATGGCAAAGAAGGTTTGTAGTAGCATCAAAGTATATTGAATTCCTACCCCAATCTGTGGAAACATCTAAAATTGCTTTTGCTTGCCTCTCTTACCTCATACCTAGTTGAATCTGATTTTAGTCATGTTGGAACTTTACTTGGACTGGATATAACACAACATGAAGACTTGCAGCTAAAGTTGACAAGCTTGAAATCAAATGTATCTGCACTAGCTGCATTGCACCAGACACATGGTTCTCATTAAAAAGTTCTATTCTTTTCCTTTATAATACAATCATTAATTATTTTTACATTGGTAGTTCTGATCAATGGTTCATTTGGGGAAAATAAATCAGTGTAAAAGAAAGTGCAAGTTTACCGAAGTTAATCTGTCTGCATAATATAGAGTTAACATTAGAATTTTATTCCTACTTGTACCCTGAATTCATCGCTATACTCATTGCCAACCCTCACCTTACTGACAGCATCCCTGTACAGGGCTTCTACAGCTCTTACCACCCACTCCTCTATCCCTAGTTTCTGCACTGACCACCAGATAAGGGATCGGGGGACCCTGTCAAAGGTTTTCTCCAAGTCAACAAAAGTCAAGTACAGAGGTTTATTTTTGGCTAGGTATTTCTCCTGAAGTTGCCTTACCAGAAATATAGCATCAGTGGTGCTTCTCCCTGGCACAAAACCAAACTGCATCTCATCTAGGCTAACTCTCTCCCTAATTAGTTGGGCTATGACCACCTGATCCAGCAATTTGATATCCCAGTAGTTATTTCTATCTAAAGCATAGTCATATATTCAAATCCCACCATGGGAAAAACTAAACACAACTGTTTTATGCAAAAGAAAATGTATTTCTGATCACATTAATACATAAGATCCTGAATTGGCCTCAAGAATAATTGTGGTTGAAAAAAAGATGAATTTAATAGAATTATACATTTCTTATTTAGATGTATATTTTTATATGTACACAATGTTCTGATTAGGCTGCTTTCTGCTCGTAATCATTTATCATACCACTTGATATATGCATGATACTATGCTAGATTTGATTCAAAACCATCTTTCCTAAGCTCGGGATAGTAAAGTTCTTATCCATAGGCTATTGATGCATGTACAGTGGTCAGTATGTAGATATCCAAGAAAATGATCAGAGATGGTCAGTGATCAAACAAATAAAAACATGGTAGAGCTATAAAGATTGTATATATGCATTTTAAAGATGATGTTAATAGTCTATAAAAATACTAAATTATTAACAATTTGTCTTAAATATTTAAAGGGAAATTACTTCATACTTACAGTTATGGTGATCAGATTATCAACAGTTTCTTCTTCAGAGACATTGACTTGATATCTTTGCTGAGAAAATTGGGGAAGAAATTCATCCACAGGCAATATTTCCAGAGTAACATTAGCTTCACTGGTTTCAGATGAAGCTTTATCTTCAGCAACAATCTGGAAAATTCACAAATAAATATCTTTTAGCTTTTACTTGTTTCCATCATTGGACAATGGCCATACTGGAGTACTACTTTCAAGGGTCTGATAAAAAAAAAATTGACTACATTACTTATTTTTTAAAAATCTGGTACTTATTCTATTACAGGGACATAAACAAACCAATACCAGTTGTCAAGCAGTGAGGAAGAACAAACAAACACACACACACATACAATGGGCTTCCACACAGTTTCCAGTGACCAAATTTACTCACACAGCATTGGTGAGCTTGGAGCTATAATAGAAAACATTTGCCAAAGGTGTTGTGCAGTGGAACTGAACTTGAGACCATGTGGTTGGAAAGTGAGTTTCTTAACCACAACAATAACAAAGTATGTAATTCATTTTAGAAAAAAAATTTAATCTCTTATCTTTGTTGTCATCATCACTGTTGCCATCAACATCCTCGTTATTGTTATTGTTGCTATTTTCAGCTTTGACTTCATAGTCTTCCTCCCCTCTCCCTTCATTATCATTATAATATTGAGAAATGAAAAGCCTGAAGTGAAATCCTATTAGTTGACTTCATCATAACTCAACAGGTTCAAAATAATAGGCCACTGAACAAGGATGTCACAAAGTATTCAGTGTGCCCTTTTTATGTCTAT
>NC_068982.1:133101493-133106479 GCF_001194135.2 Octopus bimaculoides
GTTCAATGAATATTTATTGAGGAACTGTTTTTACAGTCAGATGCTCTTCTTCTTATTAAACCTTACTTGTTTTTCAAGTAAAGCTATTTTAGCCCAGTTGTCTTTGAAAGTGCAAATATCACTGCCATTTTTCTTTTCTTTTATTTATTCTCTCAATGTTTATCAAAAAGAGCTCAACAGGGACAGATGACAGGAGGGGAAAGTACCTAACTGAGAGAAAGTTAAGTTGGGATGAAATATGGAAGTGGAGTACAACAAAACTAAGTTTTTTAATTTGTTCATCCTGTGATGTCTTACAATCCCCCTACAAATATGGTGAGATGGAGAGTATCAAACAGTGATAAATGCAGATGCAGGGAAACTAGTAACACTGAAACACATCTTTTCCAACTGTTCACTGGTGTTGGACAGATGTGGCTGAAGGTACACTTCAATCTGTAAAGAACCAAATAGTTCAAATCCAAAGTGGCAAGAAACTACAGAGGAACCTAGTTAGAGATTTAATCACCTTCATTCATCTGGGAGAGCAGTTCCATTTTAAGGAAGAAAGTTTCTTTGAGCAATGAATACTGGAATGGTTGTTGGGAGGTGGCCACAGATTGGAAGGACATCTGGCCATACAAAATTTTCCTGAACAAATTCCATCTATCTCATGCAAACATGGGAAAATAGATATACTTTTGTACTCTAGGCACAAGGTCTGAAATTTTGGGGAAGGGGACCAGTCGATTAGATTGACCCCAGTATGCAACTGGTGCTTAATCTATCGACACCAAAATGATGAAAGGCAAAGTCAACCTTGTTGGAATTTGAACTCAGAACATAAAGACAGACAATGGTAAAATAGATATTAAAATGATGATGATGACAACAATGTGGAGAAGAAAGAAAGGAAGGGGGGAGTAGGAGGAGAAGGAGAAGGGGAGAAAGGTGAAATAAAATAGAATCAATAAAACAAAACAAAATATTGCAAAAAAGCGTTTAGGGTGCAGTAAAAACCTACAGAATTGGTTCCTTTACCATATTTTTGACCACTGGCTGAGACAGCTAAAAGAAGCATTTGACTCAGACTGCCTTCTTCCAACTGTTAAACATGGAGGAGGATCTGTGATGATCTGGGGGAGGTGGGCTATATCTTGGAAATCCACCGGCCCAATGGTTTCCCTTCAAGGCAGAATTAATAGTCAAGACTATTTAAGCATTTTATCTGATCAAATTCATCCAATGGTTGCAGAACTGTTTCTGGAGGGAAACAAAATCTTCCAGGATGATAATGCACCAATTCACACAGCTGAAGTTGTTACTGATTGGCAAGAGGAACATTCTTATTTGGTTACCACAGTCCCCAAATCTCAATATTATTGAACATTTATGGGTGCATTTGAAAAAAGCAAGTAAGGAGTCGATATCTTCCACCATCATCACTGCAAGAACTGGAGACTGTTTTAGCTGAAGAATTGACAAAAATTCCTTTGGAAACAATTCAAACTTTGTACGAGTCCATATCTTGTAGAATTCAAACTGTAGTTACTGCCAAAGGTGGTCCTACCCCATATTAAACTAAATTTGTTTGAAATTTTAAGGTGTTTCCATTATTTTGTCCCACCCCTGCATATATATATATATATATATATATATATATATATATAGAATAATTCCTGGGGTCGATTTCTTCGACTAAAGGTGGTGCTCCAGCATGGCCACAGTTAAATGACTGAAACAAGTAAAAGAGTTAAATCTCTTCATCATTAAATTCCTTGCTCTCTTTAATCCATTTGACACCAACCCACCTGATACCACAGCTGGTTCTTTTGTAACTGGCCATCTTCAGTTCAAATATTCTACATGTCTTTTGTTTAGACCATCCAGGTCTGGCCATTTTACACCTAAGCCAGCAATGTCATTCTAAAAATAAACAGCCACATCATTGAAATCACAGCTATGAGATAATACATGGTTAATTCAAAGCAATGTAAATAAAGATTACATTTGATGCTAAAGAGTTACATGTTCACTGAATTGAAACTTCCTGTCAAGATTCTATGTTAATTTATGTTCCAAACACCAGCTTAACTCTTTAGCTTTCAGAAGCACCATTTGAGGGTGATCATTACCAGCATCGCCTTACTGGCATGTGAACAAAACATTCGAATGAGCTTGTTGCCAGTGCCGCTTAACTGACTCCTGTACAGGTGGCACATAAAAAACACCACTTGAGCGTGGCCGTTGCCAGTACCACTGGACTGGCCCTCGTGCCAGTGGCACATAAAAGCACCCACTACACTCTCGGAGTGGTTGGCGTTAGGAAGGGCATCCAGCTGTTGAAACTCTGCCAGATCAGATTGGAGCCTGGTGCAGCCATCTGGTTTGCCAGTCCTCAGTCAAATCGTCCAACCCATGCTAGCATGGAAAGCAGACGTTAAATGATGATGATGATGATGATGATATGCATACACACACACATACACACACACATACACACAGTACTCCAATTTTAATTACCAATCATTGGTCAGTAAACTCAAGACTTCAAGTAGAAAAGTTGCCAAAGATTTCACACAGAGATAGAACTTGAGACCATGTGGTAACAAACCAAACTCCATAACCATGTAGTCTCAAGTTTTATCTCACTGTACTGCACTTTATATGTTAAAATTGGAAAACTTATTTACCATATTTCTAAATGACAGTAAGCTATGTTAAAGGATAATGTATAAAATATGAAGGAGATAGCAACAGATTTGAAATTTATTTGTACATTACTAAATTTCATCCCATGCTTATATCAAATTACATTCATTCAAATTAAACTCAATAACAAACCTACCTTAAATGTCATTTGTGTTTCCTTTTCATAATTAAGTTCATCAGGCTTATTAACACTCAGAGCTACATTTGTTTCTGTAACTGATTCTTCTGGAATAACTTTAAGAGCAGTGAATGGTTTGCCATCCAAAGTTTTTAAGCTAAGACTGAATTTACTGTACTCCACCTAAAACAAATGAAGGTGTGACCATCTCTTGAATAAGTATGTATTGTTGATATATCAATAATCAGAAATATCCAAATATAATCACAACATATTGCAAAGACTAATGATTTTATTTATTTATTTCTTTTTACATCAGCAGCAGAGGTAGTTCATGAAAAAATACTTCATTATGTTAGTAGAATGAGTAGAAAGAAAATTTATAAATTCATGGGCAAATTTGTAAATAAGATTATAATTTCTAAATTGCTGACCTGAAATTAATTTTTAAACAATTTAATATAATGTTATTTTCTTAGGAAATTGCTGTCTTTGTTAAAATTCATAGAGGAATGAGACTTTAAAATTATCGTGTGAATAATAATCCTTTCTAATATAGGCACAAGGCCTGAAATTTGGGGGGGGGTATAGACCAATCAGATCAACCCCAGTGTTTCACTGGTACTTAATTAATCAACCCCGAAAGGATAAAAATCAAAGCCGAATTCAGAACGTAATGGTAGGCGAAATACCACTAAGAATTTTGCCCGGCATGCTCGCAATTCTGCCAGTTCAAATGGAAATGATTCTTATTCAATCACAGAAAATTAAACTGAGGTAGAAAGAGTTGTTTCCTCCGTATAATTCGTTTTTGTGGAATAGTTTTTTAAAAAAGTATAACATAGTATGCAGTTTCTAGTCATTACAAGAATGTATTCTTTATGTTCAGTGTGGTACTTCACCATTTAGGCATTAAGAGCCAACAATAAAAACAACAGTAAATTTCAACTCATAATTGTATAGCCAATAGTCCAGACCCCTTAGCTATATCTGGCCCCTATACTTCATTATAATTCATACACATGTACATTAACCTACACACATTTCAATGATATATGCATTGTGAACTAATATTTTATTCTTACAATGATATCAATGCTATTTATTATTTTCACTTTCTTTTATAAGGAGGAGGATTAACACTCATGAGCTTTGCAGGAGAAATAGTGGAGTAGCAAAAACATTAAATATTGTTATAACTCTCAGAAGATCAGATCTACTTATAGACTACTCACAGATTTAGTTTTTAGCCCTAGCAAATCATAGCAGACTTAAAATTTTTTTAATAAAATTATAGAATACATACCTCTTGGCTAAACCAACTCCTTATCAATTATGACTATAATTAATTATTTGAATCTTGAGTTATTTTTGTAACTCTACATCTTTTTGTAACGCTAGTAGTTCATACCTTATGTGTTCTCTTTTAAATAAAGTAAATCTATTGTAACCCATTCTACCCTTCCAAACTCACCAGAAATGCTAAAACTCAGTGAAACCCATTATAGTGTTTCTCTATTTCTTACTGCTACCATTTCCTCTCCTGTCTCTGTTCCAGTCCCTCAAGAAATATCGGCTTCAAATTTTGGCACAAGGCCAACAATTTTGAGGGAGGAGTTAAGTCAGTTACATCAACCCCAGTGTCCAATTGGTACTTATTTTATTGCTCCCCCCACCACCACCACCACCACCTAAAAAAATAGATGAAAAGCAAAGTTGACCTCAGCAGAATTTGAACTCAGAACATGAAGATAGATGAAATGCCACCAAGTGGCTGTGTGGTAAGTAGCTTGCTTACCAACCACATGGTTCCGAGTTCAGTCCCTCAGGGCGACCAAAGCCTTGTGAGTGGATTTGGTAGATGGAAACTGAAAGAAGCCCGTCATATATGTGTGTATATATATATATATATATATATATATATATGTATATATATGTGTGTGTGTGTGTGTGTGTGTGTATGTGTGTTTGTGTGTCTGTGATTGTCCCCCCACCATCGCTTGATAACCGATGCTGGTGTGATTATGTCCCCGTAACTTAGCAGTTCGGCAAAAAGAGACCGATAGAATAAGTACTAGGCTTCCAAGGAATAAGTCCTGGGGTCGATTTGCTCGACTAAAGGTGGTGCTCCAGCATGGCCGCAGTCAAATGACTGAAACAAGTAAAAGAGTAAAAGA
>NC_068982.1:133106985-133108033 GCF_001194135.2 Octopus bimaculoides
CTCAACAGTGTACTATACAATTCTAATTCAGACTTAATTATTGTCTATATCAGGAATGTAACATTCATCAACTGCCCAATTTTCTGATCTAAGAGGGCTACCAAACAATAAGAAAAGAAAATTTACTTTTCTATTTAAACAGCAAAACGTCATTTTAAAAAATGAGAGATTAAAACACTAAAATATCCATAAATTAAAATACAAAAGATATGATCGGAAGAAGAAGAATAAAATATGTGAGAAATGCAAAAATTCATTACCGTATCCTTGTCTTTTACATTTATTATCTCATTTATTCTTACTGGATTATCCTTTGTAGTATTTTCATTGACCTTTGCAGTGAAAGAATTTTTATTGAACAAGGGATCATTGTCATTCTCATCTTCTATAAATATTGTGATGTTTTTCGTGACACTTTCACCTATTTGGTTATTTTTTATTTCATAAGCCTATAAAATACAAGAGAAAAGCACTATAATGAATTAATTTATTTCAATGAAAATATTGGTCAACAATTTTAAACCTGAGACTGAATTAAAATTTCAAGTAAATAACTTATTTTATAAATAGTTTCATAATGAATTCTACAGGCTTTTTTTCTTTTTCTTTTTTTTTTTATCTATTTTTACATATCATACATTTACATTGTATGATATTCATGAAAACTCCTTAGTATGTATGCCCCTTTGAATTTAGATATTTTTTTGCTCAAATCAAAACCACCAGTGGAAGCATTGCAAAAGTGAGACCATTAAGTTATCCCCAATGATTGGGATAGTAGTACTATAGTTAGCTGCTACAAGGGTAAAGGAGATGCCTTAAATAGAAACAACTACAGAGATATCAAATTATTGGCCTAGCTCATGAAAGTTAGAGAGGGTTATGGCTCAATTGATTAGGAATAGAGTAAGAATAGATGAGATGCAATATGGTCTTGTGCCCGAGAAGAGTAACACAGATACCATCTTCCTAGTGAGACAGCTGCAAGAGAAGTATCTAGCCAAATGTAAACTATTGTACTTGGTTTTTGTCAACCTGGAGAAAGTGT
>NC_068982.1:133108043-133112170 GCF_001194135.2 Octopus bimaculoides
CCCCAATGATTGGGATAGTAGTACTATAGTTAGCTGCTACAAGGGTAAAGGAGATGCCTTAAATAGAAACAACTACAGAGATATCAAATTATTGGCCTAGCTCATGAAAGTTAGAGAGGGTTATGGCTCAATTGATTAGGAATAGAGTAAGAATAGATGAGATGCAATATGGTCTTGTGCCCGAGAAGAGTAACACAGATACCATCTTCCTAGTGAGACAGCTGCAAGAGAAGTATCTAGCCAAATGTAAACTATTGTACTTGGTTTTTGTCAACCTGGAGAAAGTGTTTGACAGATTTCCTCGCTCTGTTATCTGGTAGTCTCTAAGGAAGTTAGGATTAGATGAGTGGCTTGTTAGAGCTGGTAAATAACCCTACTTAATATGTAGGAAAGGTGTTGGAAGAAATTCCATTCATTGCATCCAGTGCAAGTGATGGATACATAAGAGGTGAAGCAGAATCACAGAGAAGTTAACAGAAAAAGTTGTGTTTGTATGTGGCAGATATGCAGGAACAATGAACATTAAGGAGACATGGGAATTAGACTCTCTCAAATGCCCAGGAGTCTCTCTTGAAGTTGTAGAAAGATTTTGTTCATTATATGACTAAATTAGCAGTGGTGGAGGATGTTTTGAAAGTACTGTTGCGAGAATAAGAATATGATGAAGTTCAGAAACCTATTACCTCTGTTGGCAACAAAAGGACTCTCTCTCAAAGGAAATGGCAAATTACATAATACTTGAGTTCAAACAGCTCAACTTCATGGTAATGAGACATGGGCTCTGAATGAAGATGACATGTATAGACTAGAGATGAATGAAGCTCTTATGTTCTAATGGATATGCAACATAAGTGTACATGTATGACAAAGTGTAAATGGTCAGAGAGAAAAGTTGAGCATAAGAGTAATCAGATGCAACATGCAAGAGAGAAGAGTATGCTGGTTTGGACATGTGATGTGTTTGAATGAAGACAGTTATATAAAGAAAAGTTGATCACTTAAAGTTGATAGCAACTGTTGAAGAGGGAGACCCAGGAAGACAAGAAGAGGACTGATGTCAGGACGTTGGGCCTCACAGAGGAGATGACAATGGACCGAGATGTTTGGTGATATGAGGTTCTTGAGAAGACCTACCCACATCAGCAATGCAATATTATTTTATTCACTTAGTTTTACACATTTACACTTTTAACACCTTCAAAGTATACTTCATTTGAAGCAATGCATCTGTCCAGACACATTTTCCACTGTTCAAAGCAGTGTTGGAACTCCTGCAAAGTGATGCCTTTTAATGCCGGTCATATTTTTCTTCACCCCTTCCACATCTGCAAATTTTATAGCTCCAGATTTCATCACCAGTGATGACTTTCAAAAAAGTTCTGGATCAATTTCCAACTGTTCTTTCAGTTTATGGTACACATTCAATTGTGTTTGATTTTGATCTTCCGTGAGCAAGCAAAGCACAAGTTTTGCTGCAATTCTTTTCATTTGCAATTCCTTGTTCAAAATTCATTGGCAGGAGCTCCAGGACACACCAGGTTTATCAACAAGTTCGTCAATTGTTTTCTGATGGTCCTCCAAGATAAGTTCATGAATTTTCATGATGTTTTCATTTGCTTGAGAAGTCAATGGTTGCCCTGAATGAAGTTGATATTCAAGTGACAAGTGACCATTTCTAATGCATGAAAACCACTCACAAACTTGTGTTTTGCTCATAGCAGCATCCTTGTAAGCTGTTTGAAGCATGACAACTGTTTCCAGTGCTGTTTTCCCCAACAGGAAACAGAATTTCATGGAAGCACATTGTTCCTTCATAACAAAACAAAGATGCACCATATGGCAGTAGGACCCCAGACACCACTGGTTGGCAGACTGATGCCTGAGGGTTGCATCAAGTGGCTTCTAGTGGAAGAAGCCCGAACTATAATTGCTTTATGCCACAGAGAGTGTTTCTGGTTATTTTGCGTACCCTCATGTATACCCATGTTTCACCAGTAACTTCATTCTCTCCCCCTCCCACTTTTTTGCATTCATATGAACTCCCTACTCATGCACCCTTAACAATGCTCTACCATGCAATTTATATTTTCATCTCTGTACCTTAAGAGTATGCCCTGGCACATTGCCACCATCTCTCTCACTTTCGTTCTCTTCCACTCTCACTTTCTTTCATTTTTTATCACACACACGCACTCTATCTCTCTCTCTCTCTCTCTCTCACTCTCACTATCTCCTTCCAACTATAGTAACCATGTATCTCCTCTACAGCAAGACACCTGCTTCTTTCCTTCTGCATACTCTAATCTCTCATCATCTGGCACAAAGCCACCTTCTCCAGTATTCCCCAGACTCAAAGGAACTTTGTCTTACAAGTTAGTTGGTGACCTCACTGGTGCTGGTGCCACATAAAAAGCATCCACTCCACACTGTAAAGTTGTTGGCATTAGAAAGGGCATCCAACCATAAAAACTAAGCCGAAACAGACCTTGCCAGTGCTGGTGCCACATGAAAAGTAACTACTACATTTTGTGAAATAGTTGGAATTAGGAATGGCATCCTGCTGAAAAAAAAAACATTCAAAATAGACAGTAGAACTTGGTGTCCTATCAAATTGGAAAACTGGAAACGATGCCAAATCAGACTGGTGCAGCCTCTCAGCTTACCACCCCTGGTCAAACCATCCAACCCATGAACAACAGATGCTAAATGATGATGATGATAAATAAATATTCACTATTTGAAGAGAAGTACTGTCACGCAAACAGCATACACATGACATAAAGATTATTTAGCTTAACTACAACACTGCCATTTATTAGATAATGATAGTCATAAAATATAAATAATTGAACGAGAACAGTATGGTACAATAAGTAGATAGAAATGTAATTTGTTTTCTCTATAGTAAAACATGGATATTAGTATTTTAAACTCATAGGACATGGTAAATGAAACATTTATTTTATTAGATTTGATTCTAACTAATTGTCAATCAAGGTAAGTGAAAAATATTTAGAAGTATTTGCTGGTTTACATTGATTTCTTACATAGGTACATGGTCATAAGTTTTTGAAGAAGATATAGATCATTAAATTCACCCCAGTACTTGACTGGTGCCTATTTTTTCAACTCTAGAAGGATGAAATGCAAAGTAGTTGACTCTGGCAGGATTTGAACTCAGAAACTGCAAAGTTGTAACCAAATACTGCAAAGCATCTTGTCCAATGCTTAACTGATTCTCTTTATCTATTGACTGATTGTCCAGTAATATTAATATCTAGATGCGTCTGTTTTTATGTTCTGAGTTCAAATTCTACTAAAGTTGATTTTGTTTTTCATCCTTTCATGGTCGAAAAAATAAGTACCAGTTGAGCACTGGGGATGATGAAATCAACTTAGCCCCTCCCTTGAAATTGCTGGCCTTGTGCCAAAATTCGAAACCAATATTAATATCTAGGTGGCTAAAATAAAAAAAAAGTCAATTTATTATTTCTGTCTGTAAAAAACATTAACAAGTGGTAAATAAATGAAAATACCTTTATTTCAACAGTACAGACACCACTCAGTTTATTAATTACAGAATCTTCTCGGTCAAGATTATCAGATTTAATTCTAACTTCACCACTGTCATTGGAAATAGAGAAGGCTGAACAAGAATCTGAAAAATAAAGCAAATGTTTGAAAGAAAAGTTTTCTTTTCTTTTTCTTTATTTAATTTTTTTTAATTAATGCTTCAGACAGAATCCAGTTAAAAATTACCTATATCCCATTCAATTTAACATGTCCTTATCAATATTTCTCATGTTCCTGGTTGTAATCAGAGAACTGCATGCAGTGCATAAAGTCCTGTGCATGTTTCTTTATTTCATGTGCAGTACAATGCAAAATTGATATTCAACCATAGGTGCAGGAGTGGCTGTGGTAGGTAGCTTGCTTACCAACCACATGGTTCCAGGTTCAGTCCCACCGCATGGCACCTTGGGCCGACCAAAGCCTTGTGAGTGGATATGGTAGAGGGAAAATGAAAGAAGCCTATTGTATATATATGTATGTATATATATATATATGTATGTATATATATATGTATGTATATATATATATATATATATATATATATATATATATAT
>NC_068982.1:133112666-133115515 GCF_001194135.2 Octopus bimaculoides
ATATATATATATATATATATATATAAATATATATTAATAGTAATGGTAAGACAACAAAAGAATGAAAGAGACCTCGATATTATGTAAATAGAGGAATTTATCTGTAATATAATATGTGACAATTATTCGGTTGCCATAATAAAACTCTGAGTTTCAGATGTCAGGGCAGAAACCTGCACCGGCATCTCTTCAGTTATCAAAGCAATCAGAATATGCTATCTATAGAACTGAATCAAAGAAATTCCCTCCAAAGATCAAAGGCTTGAGAGACTTCGAAGCGGACCTACTGAAAGATAGCATATTTTAATTGCCTTGATAACTGAAGAGATGTTTTATTATGGCAACTGAATAATTGTCACATATTATATTACAGATATATATATATATATATATATATATATACATACATTACATTACATTACATTGCATTCATGCATGCATGCATACATGCATACATGCATACATGCATACATACATACATACAAACATATTTTCCAAATTTGTGTAAATGTGTATAGAATAATATATCAGTTGAATAAAGTTAAACATGGTCTGGTTTTCATGTTTTTTATTATTGTATTTAGAAATTTTGTTTTTACAATGTTGATGTGTGTTAAACATTAAAAGAAATATCTTGTCATGTTCATAAAGTTCAATTAGCACTTTCATATGTGCATAGTAGTCATCAGATTTCAAAATGTATTTCACTGACAGTTGAGTTCTTGACAACTGTAGTAAAATGACTGGCTTCTTGTTTTTGATACCTTTTAGAAGGCTCCAACAAGCTGTAACAAACTTATATATGAATATTCCACGTAATTTATGAATTACTGCCATAAAATATTGAGTCGAGAAACAGAGTGGATGGCATCAAGCAGTAACAGTAACTGACCTAGACTATACTGATGACCTGGCATTACTAACAGGGAGGACAAACAGATCAGACACAGGAGGTGCTGAGCAGATTAGAGCAGGAATCAGGGAAGGTAGGATTGTACTGTAATGCAAAGGAAACAGAGTGGCAAGTATTCAACCACAAAATGCCTGTGTCAGTGAAAGTGAGAGACGGTAAGTCGCTGAAAGTAGTTGAAAATTTCACATACCTTGGTGCCTGGACACAAAGTACTGAAAAAGATATTGTAGCAAGGAAAGCTCTTGTCTGGAGTGCATGCCATAAATTGAGAAAGGTATGGAGTTCAAAGTTAAGAAGTAAATTGAAAGTGAAGTTGTTTCTGACAACATTGGAGTCTGTTCTTCTATACATGGCTGAAACATGGACACTCACTAAAGCATCGAAGAAGCAGTAGGACAGTTGTTATACAAGGGTGCTTAGAATGGCACTGAATGTCTCCTGGAAGAGTCATACAAAAAAACACTGACTTATACCAGGGACTACCAAATGTAACATTGAAGGTACAGCATAGAAAGATGAGGCTAGCTGGATACTACATCAAACATACCAATGAAATTGCTAACAAGCTAGTACTCTGGAAACCAACAGAAGGAAGAAATTGGAAAGGAAGGAGGAAGATGACCTATATTTACAACTTGCAGGGGGATACTGGTATGGAAGGGGTACAGGAGCTGAAGACCATTATGGAGGATCGAGATGAATGAGGAAAACATGTGGGACAACCTAGATAGATAGATACTTATAGAAAATAACATACTATGAGCAAAAGAGATACCTAAAGAATAACTTAGGGCAACATGGGAAAGAAAAATCCATCAACAGAACACAATACCATTTCTAGTAACACACAATCCACATCACCAAAACATTTTCAACATCATAAAATGCTAATCATGAAACAAAGTGAAAAATGAAAAAAAATAATAACTAATCAAACACTTATCTTAAGAAAAAGGCAACTACATAATCTAAAGAAACAATAAAAAAAGGCAAAATTCAGCATGAACAAACAGCATAAAACATTCACAATATGCAAATGCAATGATAACAGATGTGGAAAGTGTTAATACATGCAGACTGGTAGATCCATTAGAACAAAAAAAGGACAGATTTTCACAAATGCAGATATGAAATGCAAAAGCAGAAATTTGATCTACTGCATTAAATTGCAAGGAACTATATATTGGTGAGACAGAGAATGCATTATCAGAACGTTCACAAGTCTACAGACAACAAATCCATAACACTAATGTTCACCTAATTCCATTGAGCGAACATATAAAAACATATGGCCAGAAAATGCTACATGACAGAAGTGAGGTTGGAAGAAAGATAAAAAAAAAAGGGGGCGTTTCTAAAATATTCAAACCTGTTCTGAAATAACAACAATAATATAACAACCAGTTAGTGATGTGGATTAAAAAATATCTTTAACATATGAATATAAACAAATTAAAGAAGACTCCCACCAACTTATATAAAAACAATCGAAATCAGCTAAGTTTGTTCACTTGTGAAGCCATTACATGTAAACCACAAGCTAATTGGTTAAAATAAAGGTGGGACCTATGCTAGTAATATTGGTGTGCCTGGAAAACCATGACATTTAAGCGGCATGCTGATTGGTCAAAACCATATTCCAAAAATTCAGCTTGTTGGAGCCTTCTAAAAGGCATAAAAAGCAAGAAGCCAGTCATTTTACTACAATTGTCAAGCACTCAACTCAACTGTCAGTCAAATACATTTTGAAATCTAATGATTAACACAAACATACGAAAGCACTAATTTAACTTTATGAACATTATGAAATATTTTTTTAATGTTTAACACACTTCAACATTGTAAAAAGAATTTTTTTAAAATACAATAATACAAAACGTGAAAACCAGACCATGTTGTAACTTTATTCAATTGATATATATATGAATGTGTATAT
>NC_068982.1:133115730-133118087 GCF_001194135.2 Octopus bimaculoides
CTGTCACTTTAGTGATGAGAGTTCCCTGTGAAATAAAAATAACTGAAGTGATTAAAGAACAAAAATAATTTCAAAATGTATTAAAAGGTAATAACAATAGTTTCCTCTGAGTTTTTGTGAAAATGCAAAAGGTTACAAACAAAAAAATAAAAACTAGTTAAACTGATGCCTTTCCTAAAACCAAGGCAATAGATAAGCAAAAAAGAGAGACTCAACCTTGTCATTTGGTCCTGCAAGAAAGAGCAACCTAATCACCTTCAAGTTTCACACTAACATCTTACAAAAAATCAAATGGAAGGACACATTAGATAAACTAGTCCAAGTTATACTACTTCTGAAGTTATGATGGAATGGTCATGGCTTTGCTCATTGGTCTGTTGAACTGGGGATAACTGCATCATTAGCAATATATATGGGTTTCTTTTGAATGGAAATAAAAATCCCAGGCTTTAAAAAGAAGGAAGAAAAGGATATTTTCATTGATGTAAGTTTTGTTCAAATCAAAGGTAATGTACCTGTGTTTTCCTCAGCAAGTGCGCAGAGAGAGAACAATTTGAAATATTCCTGTGCTATGAGAAAATGAGTGACTACTTTATGTATCATATCCATCTCCCACTTTATGTAATGGATAAGTGTGAGGGACAGGGAATGAGAAAGAAGTACATTATTTACATTGTGTCCACATCTTGTTTGTTGTTACCACAATGTTTTGGCTGATTTACTCTCCAGCCTTCATCAGGTATCCTGGTGAAATTTTGAACCCAATCCTGGTATTTTTTGCTGGTGTTATTATTATTTATTCAAGGCACTGCTTGGAATTGAACTTGGAATCTTGGGGTTAGTAGCCCACACTCATAACTATTTCACTATATGCCCGTGGGCAATTATAGAGTGAATTTTAGTGCTTATAAATCTAATATTTTCCTATCTTTCCTTACTGGTACCCATATTCTACTCATATCAGCACTAGGTTTGCTTAGGAGGTTATTGTGTCCTAGCATATGTGCTGCTTCTTTTAGTTTTTATATTTTCTGGTGTGTTCTCTGTCTATTATTTTAACTTCATCCCACAGGAGAAGGTGGTCTCCGTTTCTCCATACATGATCAATTCTACCCTATTTTTCAACATCTCCTCATGTCACAGCTTTATGATGTTCCTCTACTCTTATTTTGAGTGGGCAGTATGTTTTGCCTTTGTATAACCTACCACAACTGCATGAGATGGAGTACACACAGTCTTTGGTCATATTCTTTTCTATTGGTGGTTTTACTCGAAAGAGATATTTGCTAAGTGTTGTATTATACTTTTGAATACTGTCCTGATGTCATATGAACCACATATCTTTTGTATCTTTTCCGAGAGGTCTTTCACACAGGGTAGACGGATTGTGGTCAGTTTATAGGTTTCATCCTCTCTCCTCTTCCTAAAAGAAGCAGCACATATGCTAGGACACAATAACCTCCTAAGCAGACCTAGTGCAGATATAAGAAGAATATAGGTACCGGTATTAAGGAAGGATAGGAAAATATTAAGTTTATAAGTCCTAAAATTCACTCTATAATTGCCCACAGGCATATAGTGAAATAGTTAAGAGCGTGGGCTACTAACTCCAAGATTCCAAGTTCAATTCCAGGCAGTGCCTTGAATAAATAATAATAACACCAGCAAAAAATACCAGGGTTGGGTTCAAAATTCCACCAGGACACCTGATGAAGGCTGGAAGTAAATCAGTCGAAACATTGTGGTAACAACAAACAAGATGAAGATACATATCCATCCAATAATGTAAATAATGTACAGAATTCCTCATCTCTAAAATATAGAACAGAAAGAAGTCACAAAGATAGAGAAATCCAGAGTCATTGAAGGCAAGAGAGAAGTGAATGGGCCATTCAGGCAGGTCAGAAAGTGAGGATGATAAGGGCATTTGAGAGGCATAAAAACTGTGGTGAAGTCAGTGTGAGAAAAGGTAAAGAAATCACAGTATCCAATCATATAATAAATCATTTTAAAACATCAAAAAATAAACTATTTTAAAACATCAAAAAATATTAGATTATGGTTATTCAAAGTAGCCAATCACAGCTTCTACTAAGGCCTCAAGAAGGTTCTGGAACATTGTGCATGCATTCCTCACAATGACCCCATGCAAAACATTTTTGTATGTAGCTTGTACACTTAGTTTCCTTAGTTATCAGCAAATTATTTTACAGTAGCCAAAGGCTGACCAAAGCCTTGTGAGTGGATTTGGTAGATGGAAGCTGAAAAAAGACCATTATACATACGTGTGTGTGTGTGTGTGTGTGTGTGTGCGTGCGTGTGTGTGTATATATATATATATATATATATATATATAT
>NC_068982.1:133118956-133123873 GCF_001194135.2 Octopus bimaculoides
ATACCGGAGTATATATCATCATCATCATCATTATATGTCCACTGTCCATGTTGGCATAGGTTGGATGGCTACACCAGACTGATTTGGCATGGTTTGCTACAGCCAGATACCCTTCCTAACGCCAATCACTCTAAGAGTGTAATGGGTGCTTTTACGTCACTGGCACAGGTGCCATTTACATGACACTGGGGTGCATTTATATGCCAATTTGTTTGACACGACACCGATTTTGCCCAGCTTGATGGGTCTTCTTCTCAAGCATGACATAACGCCAAAGGTCTTGATCATTGCCTCTGTGAGGCCCAACACTCAAAAGGAACTTGGCTACTTTGCCACCATGCAGCCCAACACTTGAAAGGAACTCAGTCACTTTGCCTCCGTGAGGCCTAATGTTCAAAAGCTGTCCTTTACATAGCACCAGCACGGGTGCACTTGGTTTGACAGGTCCTTTCAAGCACAGCACATTACCAAAGGTCTCGGTCACCAGTCATTGCCTCTGTGAGGCTCAAAGTTCAAAGATCATGCTTCACCATCATGTCCTATGTCTTCCTGGGTGTACCTCTACCACAGGTTTCTTCCACAATCAGAGATCAGCACTTCTTTACTCAGCTGTCCTCGTCCATAGGTATCATATGACCATACCAGTACAGTCAGCTCTCTTGCACACCACATCTGATACCTCTTATGCCTAACTTTTCTCTCAAAATGCATACACTCTGTTGAACATGCACACTGATGTTGCACACCCAGTGAAGCATAGTGGCTTAGTTTCTTTCAAGTCTATGCATGTAATCAGCTGTCACAGCCCATGTTTCACTGCCATGCAGCATAGCTGCTTGCACACAGTCATCAAACAATCTGCCTTTCAATCTGAGAGAGAGGCCCTTTGTTGCCAGCAGGAGTAGTTGCCCAGCCTAATCTTATTCTCACAGCTATGCTCTCGAAACATCCACCTCCACTACTAACTTGGTCACTTAGATAACAAAAGCTATCTACTATCTCTAGCTTGTCCCCCTGGAAGTCTATTTTCTGCACATTTGCAGCATTTGTTGTACCTGTGCACCTTCCACACACAAAAGTTAGTTTCCCTGTTAACCTTCCTCTGACATGTAAAAAGCACCATCCAAATGTGGCCAATGCCAATGCCGCCTTGACTGGCGCACTTACTTTTAATGATTCTGCAAAGAAAGAGTCCTGGAGAAGCCATTACAAAAGGCTGCTGAATGTGGAGAATGAATGGGAGGAGGAGAGCCTGCCAAATGTTGACCCTGTGGAGGATTCAGCTACCCGCATAGATAGCACCCTGGTAGATAAAGCAATTAAGGACCCAGTACATCAGGAATCATTGTTGAGATGCTTAAAATATCTGGTGGTGTGTGTTATGGCCTAGTCACCCGAATTGTAAACCTGGTAGTTCACAAAGGAGTCGTACCCAATGACTGGTGTAGCAGCACCATAGTCAACTGCTACAAAGGTGATGTTGATGCTTTAGATAGGAATAACTACAGGGGTATCAAACTGCTGGATCAGGTGATGAAGGTCATGAGAGGGTCATAGCCCAACTAATTAGGGAGAGAGTCTGCTCAAATGGGATGCAGTTTGATTTTATGCCAGGTAGAAGCGCCACTGATGCTATATTCCTGGTATGGCAATTGCAGGATAAATACCTAGCCAAAGATAAACCCCTATACTTGGCTTTTGTTAACTTGGAGAAAGCCTTTGATAGGGTCCCTTGATCTCTTATCGAGTGGGCAATGTGGAAACTGGTGATTGACGAGTGGTTAATAAGAACTGTACAGGCCCTTTACATTAGTAAGGTAAAGGTCGATAGTATAGAGAAGAATTCCGGGTAGAAGTAGGGGTTTACCAAGGATCAGCCCTAAGGACTGTCTTATTCATTATAGTCCTCCAGGCAATAACAGAGGAATTCAAGACAGGTTGCCTCTGGGAGCTCCTCTATGCTGATGATCTTGCTCTCATAGTGGAATCACTCCCAGAACTAGAAGAAATTTCAGGTGTAGAAGCAAGATTTAGACTCAAAGGGCCTTAGAGTCAATGTTGCAAAACCAAAGTCCTAATAAGTAGAAAGGTGAACACATCACAAACCCCATCAGGTAGATGGCCCTGCTCAATCAGTAGAAAAGTTGTAGGTATAAACTCCATAAGATGTACCCAGTGTAAGCTATGGAAGCATAAGAGGTGAAACAACATCAAAGAAAGGTTAACTGGGAAGACAGCTTTTGTGTGCGACAGATGCACAGGGGCAATAAACACCACAGATGCTCAGAAAACTGATTCCATCACATTTCTGGGGAAGAAGCTAGAAATATTTGATAGCTTTTGCTACCTAGGTGACCAAATCTGTAGTGGGGGTGATGCTCAGAGGGTGTCGCTACTAGAATAAGAATAGCCTGGACAAAGTTCAGAAAGCTCCTACCTCTACTGGTGACAAAGGCCACTTTCTCAGAGTGAAAGGTAGATTGTTTCATGCATGTGTGCTAACTGCCCTGCTACATGGCAGTGAAACATGGGCCGTGACTGCTGAAGACATCCATAGGCTCAAAAGAAATGAAGCTAGTGTGATCTGCTGGATGTATAATGTCAGTGTGCACACACAACAGAGTGTAAGCACCCTGAAAGAAATGCTGGACATAAGAAGCATCAAATGTGGTGTGCAAGAGAGACAACTGCAATGGTATGGTCATGTGCTGCATATGGATAAGAAGAGCTCTGTGAAAAAGTGTCACTTGCTAACAGTGGAAGGAACTCGTGGAAGAGGGAGACCCAGGAAGACATGGGATGAGGTAGTGAAGCATGACCTTCGAACATTGGGCCTCACAGAGACAATGATGAAAGACTGAGACCTTTGGAGATATACTGTGATTGAGAAAACCCAGCAAGTAAAGTGAGATCACAGCCATAGCCTACACCAGTGTCACATAACCAGCCCATTTAAAAAGTACCTTTGAATCGTTGGGCAACATTCCATGTTTGAGGGGACCTACTGAGTCAAGTAAAATCAAAATCAAAATCAAATCACAATCAAATGGAAATTGTAGTTGTGGCAGCTGCCAGTGCCATCTGGCTGGCTCCCACGCTGGTGGCACGCAATAAGCACCATGCATGCATGGGTCACTGCCATTGCCGCCTGACTGGCTCCCCGTGCCATTGGCATGTAAAAAGCACCATCCGAATGTGATCGATGCCAGCCTCCCCACCCTAACTGGCTCCTGTGCCGGTAGCATGTAAAAAGCACCATCCGAACATGGCCGATGCCAATGCCGCCTGATTGGCTCCCATGCCGGTGACATGTAAAAAGCACCCACTACACTCTTTGAGTGGTTGGCATTAGGAAGGGCATCCAGCTGTAGAAACACTGCCAGATCAGATTGGAGCCTGGTGCAGCTTCCTGGCTTGCCAGTCCCAGTCAAACCATCCAACCCATGCCAGTATGGAAAACGGATGTTAAACGATGATGATGATGATAACGAGCATATCTAGATATGCAACTATGTGCATGAGAATACATACATAAAGCAGAACTACAAATCTACACACATACATACAAACAAAATTACCCTGTTGTTGATGTTGGATCTAGGTTAGAAACTGGCTTTGTCACTACAGATTTGGCATGTGTGTATGAATGTGTATATATATTATACCGTTACCATTTCATTTCAATAAGAATGGAAACCCAAGAAAAGATAATTTAAGTTTAAATACTTACAGATACTTGTACTGTATATTCATATCTGCTATTGATGACAGCCCCAAATCCCTAATCACTTCTGTCTACCCACTCACTTTAGCCTCTCTCATGCACCTCTGACCTCCATCTCTACGACTGTCACTTGCCTCCCATCCCCATCCAATTTCAAAATTTGCACATCTTATTACTTCTGTTTTGTCCACCTATTTCTGATACTGCTACTCTCCACACCTCCTATGCTGCTGCTTGTCACTCTTCTTTTCTGAGTCACTTCTATTTCTCTCACTCTCCCACTTCAATACTGATATTTACCATCAACCACACCTCCACCTTTGTTTATCACTCATTACAGCCAACTACAGCCCCATCCCTATCTGTCAATATTCTCTCATACTCTTATGAAATTACCATTCTGATCCTCTTCCCTCCTGATCCACTACCTATTTTCTCCTTCATATTTACCTTCTTGTATCTTGAGAGTACACTCTGGCACTCATCCCCACCATCTTTATCTCCCAGCTACTATCCCTCACCCTCATGTAATATAGGGTAGCCATGTATCTCTTCTATAGCAAGATACCTCTGCTTGTCCCACTATCATACTTCTGCCTCCAATACCAGCCATAAAGTCACCTATCCATTTCTCAAATACATGTCCACTCAGTCGAGGAGACATTTTCTTTCTTTTCTTTTTTGTCTTGCAAGTTACTTACAACTTCACCAATGGTTGTGTTATAAAAATAAAAGTACTCAACACACACAGTAAAGTGAGTGACACTAGGAAGGGCATCCAGCCATAGAAATTATGCCAAAGTTGACACTGAAACTTAATGTCAAACTATCCAGCCTAAACCAGTATATAAAATGAACATTAAATGATGATGATGATGATGATGATAACAATGACAACGATGACAACAATAATGATGATGATATATGTATGTTTGTATATGTATGTGTTTGTGTAAATGTATGGGAGTGAGTTCATATTTCCCTTTTTCTTGATATCTTTGCTGTCATCAGCAAAGCATGTCCAAACTATTTGTTGTTAAAGAAACTGCAAAATTATTTTCTTTGAAAATATGTGAGGGTTGAGCTTCTCATCGAAATTCATATACTTTTGGTGCATGCAGAAAGAATAAAGAGAAAGGAACTGATTTGTTTGACCAGACAGACATTGTTTAATGTCCTCTTACCATGCTGGC
>NC_068982.1:133124246-133126501 GCF_001194135.2 Octopus bimaculoides
AAATACTTACAGATACTTGTACTGTATATTCAAAAAAGTTTCTTGTTTCGTAGTCCAGTGCTTTTACTACTGTGATGATACCTTTATATTCATCTTTAATTTTCATGTAGTCTTCAATTCCTTTTGAATTCTACAAGTAAAAAAAAATGTTTAAGTTTCATTATTTGTTTTTACTTATTTTTTTTACTTATTTGTTTAATAATGTGTATTTACTTGTTAATCATTATTAATATTTCAGTAGTCTTTTTTAATTTGCTTTCAAGGCACAATCAACTACAGTCCTAGTTTCCTAAATTACATGCAATGATTTGTTTAATATTTGTCTTACATTGCATTGAGTGTTCCATATAATATGTATGCGGTACATAGTAGTAAGATTTCAGTATATTGCTTGAGCGTGTGTGTGTGTGTGTGTGTGTGTGTAAGTGTGTATGTGAGAGAGAGAGAGAGAGAGAGAGAGAGAGAGAATTCTGGTGTTTTGGTTGTGCATTTATTATGCATCTATTCTTTGTATCATCTGAAGGTTGCTGTTATTATGGGGATTGTTTCTGTTTTCAATCACCACATTATACTTATAGACATCTCTTCTTGTATGTCTTCATACTTGGATAGTGATTTTATTTCTTTCTGTTAGGATGCTTTTTTTGTTTCTTATTTTTTCTTCTTTCTTGGGGTTATTTAACAATATCAGAGTGATTTAACTTAATATCACTGTTTGATTAAATCTATATGTACAGTCACTTTCAGCTTCTGTAGAATCCTTTTGTAGTGTATATTTGTACCAGCTCTTTCCTTCAATGATTTACAATAATGGCATAGTGTCAAATGTATGAAAGCTCCAACTCTGTTAAGCATGCATATATTCTCTTTTGCCATAGACTGAACAGTATAAAAAAAAGAGAGATTAATCATTTCTTTACAACTTCCACATATTTTACAGTTCCTACTTCATTACAAGTTTCTGCAGTCCCTGGTGTATTGCTTTGTTCTTGTACCACAAATCAAAAACCATTTAGTCTCATCTGTAAGCTTCTCAACCAGTCCTGCCTGAGTTTTCCTGATTATATATATATACTAGCAGTATAGCCCGGCGCTGCTCAGGATTAAGCTAGGATTATTAAGTGATCAAGTGCTTTATTTCAAACCAAAATAAGTAACATCGACATCAGATTTGAGCGAAATCCGTTGAAATTGGTTTGGTTGAAAATGGTTTGCTGACAATTTGATTGAGAAATCCCATAAGGAATCAGTTTATTGGTTATTTCCACTCATTGACTGTTTTTTTTTTAAAGTTGCATTAGAGATCTGCATAGGAGAAGGTTGATCTGAAGGTTTGCATTGGGGATGTGGATTGGAGTAACTTAGGAAAACTTACCTAACCAAAAAATAAGGGGCCTGTCCCTTCTAGGTTAACTCTAACCCTAACCCTAAACCCTAACCCTAACCCTGACCCTAAAACCATAACCCTAACACCAACCTTAATCCTAATCCTAACACTAACCTTAACCATAACCCTAATCCTAACTGTAAAACTCTAACCCTAACCCTAAAACCCTAACCGTAACACCCTAGTGGAAATCGTGCGGGTGTTAATCTGAAAAATTACCAAACCCTTTTTGTGATCAAAAAACGGGTTGAGGGTGGGGTGATTGACAAATTATTACATACATTTTTGTTTCATAGTTGTGAAATATAAACAAAACTCTTTTGCTCCCAAAGTAGTATATGTGCGTGTGTGTGAGAGTGAGAGTGGAGAGAAAGATGAACGATTTAAAATAAATAAAGGATTTAAAATAAATATATTTTAATTGTTGTGTGAGAAAGTATATATAATCTCATGATAGAATTTTGTGTCTTTCAAAAACATTGTATATTTTAAACTATGTATCAGGTTTAAGAAAAAAAAAATGCATTTTACATTTTACACTTACTCTGTCTTCCTTACCTACATTTTCATTCGTAATACGCTTTCTGTCTCCCTCTTCCACTTTTTCATTCTTTTCTTTTTTTTGTTAGACGCTGGCAAAGTAAACTCTGTCTTAGAAAAATTTGCTTTGGTTTCTGTCTCCCTTTCCCAATTTTTCATTTTTTTTTTTTTGTTAGACGCTAGCAAATACTCTGTATCTCCCCCCTGTCACAAACACACTATTTCTGTCTGTCTGTCTCTCTCCTTCACACGCGTGCGCACAGATTTGACTTCGTCATGTCAAAAAACTTAAAAATTGGTAAAAGCTTATCGATTTTTACAGCTATAC
>NC_068982.1:133127127-133134534 GCF_001194135.2 Octopus bimaculoides
GTGCTCTTAGTGATTTACTGGTACAGGTGCCATCACGATTTCGCTTTCGCTTGCCCCAACAGGTCTTCGCAAGCTGAGTTTAGTGTTCAATGAAGACATTGGCATGGGTGCCAGTCTACAAATACATACATACATACATACACATATATATATATATATATATATATATATATATATATATTTCCCCTCTTCAGCCTTTTCAGGTATTGGCCATGTAGTGTTTTTCCTTTGCATCATTTTATCATGCTAGTTCTCTATCTTCATTTTGAACTTTTTGTTTCCACAATACCTGTTATTTTTCTTTCTTCCTAACAACTGAAGGTTATTTCAGCCTCCATTTTGTAGTTTTGCTTTTGTTTTTGTTCATCTTTTGTAGCCCCTTGTTCTAGTCTCCTTTCATTCTTAAATAATTTTGTAGTCTTGCATTTGACATCTTCTAATAGTCTTCTACATGCCTGTATTCATGGTAAATATAATATTTTTATGTCATAGTTTGAGTGACATATTCTAAATACAAATCATTATGTTCTGTCTACTCTTGCCAAATCATTTAGCATCTGGTTGAGAACATTGTAACTACTAGCAGGACCAGTCAATATTTCATGGGATTAATGGTAAATCTATTGCGTTATTTCTGAAAACTTTATTTAAAAATCCTGAAAGCGTAGCCTGTGTTGTGTCTGTATCAAAAGACAGTTGCACATCAGCTACTCATTGAAAAGTGAAAGAAATTGGAATACGATGATAATTTAATGCACTTTTTATATACAATTGTATATATACAATTTATATACTTTATGCACAATTTTATAGATTTAATACACAGTACTCATAAAATAAATATTCACTCTTATTTTACCATTTTCCTTATAAATAAAAAAAAATATCCCGTACATATGATACAACCTTTAGTTAAATTGCATATATCTGTCACATAAATAAGCATGAATACTTCATGGAATTGTACTTATGTGCATGCGTTAAGTGGTAGGTGATATAAAAAAACTCAGTTCAACTAAAACAAAAAACACTTTTCAGTATCCAATCACTACCACCATCATCTCTCTCCCCCTCTTTCTCCCTCTCCCCTTTCTTTCACCTCACCATCAGAACGCCACCCCTTTGCAAAAATTAAGGTGAGGTGCCATGCAATTGAAAACACTAATGATTATGGGAGAGAAAAACAATGAATGAGTCAGTTGCATTTACATGGAGAGGAATTTATGTAGAATATATGATGTGCTCATAAGTATGATCTTCTGCAATTCCCTTATCTTGAGACTGTCAGGAATTTGGTCTACATATTTGCTTGCTCTGCTTGCAATCACTTAAAGTGGAATGAAGCTGTGGAAGAGGGAGACCCAGGAAGAGACAGGATGAAGTATTGAAGGCTAATCTCAAAATGCTGAATCGTACAAAGGAGATAAAAGAGGACTAAGATATGTGGTGCATTGCAGTACTCAAGACGCCCCACCTACCACAACTGAACTAAGATCCTAAAACCAACATGCCACATAAAAAGCTTTGGTGTGGGTACTGGTGTCACATAAAAAACACCCAGTACACTCTGTGTAGTGGTTGGTATTAGGAGGGGCCTCCAACCATAGAAACCAAGCCAATACAGACTATGGAATCTGGAGCAGTTTCTAGTCATGCGATCTAACCCTTCCCAGCATGGAAAACGGGCATTCAATGTTGATGATGATGATGAATCATTCTAAGTGCTCCAATAATAGTAAGTAAAGTTGTTGCTTAGAGTTGCCACATACTTCTGATTTCAGTTTCTAGGTCCTTATATTTGCTCAATTTCTCAAAAAGTTTCAGAGATGCATTTTAGTCAGCTGGGGCTGCAGCACCAATCAGACATATCCTTTCAATATGATTTTTCACAATAAGAGCTAGTGGGTTTGCCTGTATTTCCTGTTCAGTGTGAACAATGAAGTTCCAAAGAATGGTAACCACTGCATTCTGAACAACTTGTGGTGGTTTGTGTTACTATCAATTATTTTTGTGAGGAAGGTTGTATGAGCAGCATATTGACCTGTATGTTATTATTATTATTATTATTATTATAATCATTATTGTCGCTGTTGTTGTTGTTATTATTATTGAGTGAGGGAGCAGTGCATGCCACCAAAGTGACACAGGGGTAAAATATACGAAGCCCAGTATACCCATCATGACTACCCAATTGATAAGGGTAAACCAGGCACATGCATCACAACCATATGTACACAACATGGTGATATCATATCAAAATAAACAGTACATGACCTTGCAGGTGGGGCCCAGTTAGAATTTTCATCAAGTCGAGTAGCCCATCCTACTCAAATGGTCCCTGAATAGAGGTTGTTTAAGGATGTTGAATGAAACATCCATGTTTCCAGAGGTGAATTATTCAAACCCCAAAAAATTCCTTTCAGCACATTGCTATGATGCTCCTCCACTACTTCTGCTAGTGATCAGAGATGTACATATCACCAGCCACTAAGGGGCATGCTCAACTGATTAAGGTGAGCCAATTGACAAGAAGATCTGTGGTATTGAGTAGAATATTTGCTGTAGCTCATCTTTTATTTATTATTTTGATTTGGCTCAGGTTCAATCTTATCCTTGGTTGGATTTATGTGAATAGCAGGTTAGTACCTGTAACTCTAAGTATCTACAATTTTCCAGCAGTCATTTAAGTGCTTAGAACCCTCCTAATAATCTTTGCTGTCCCTGAGAGATAAACTTTCTGTTGGAACTCTAGAGGGCATTCTATTCCAATCTCCTTCAGCCATTTGTCTATATCTTTGCTTAATGTCCTCAATACAACAATTATTATAGGCATGACCCTTACTATTCTCATGCTCCAAATTCTTCCTATTTCCAATTTTGAGAGATTGTATTTTATCTTTCTTTACAATCCTGGAATCAAACGGGCATGACGGGCTGATTAGTAAACATGATGGGTCTATAATTAAGCATGTATTATTATTATTATTATTATTATTATATACTTTTAGAAAAGGAAAATATTTTACATACAGAATACAAAGCAACAAGAAGTCATTTTTGAGGTTGAAATTTTAAAGATAGTAACAGCAATAGAAATATGATCAGCAATTATAACCAGGTAACAACAACAAAAACATGTTGAGTTTTGCTAATGCAATAATACCTGATGGTTATTTCAAAAGATAATATTCAAGTTTGTTTTAATTTCCTCAACACTCTCTTTCACCTTTAATCCAAACAAATCTACGGTCATTAATTTAACATTACCTCGCTAAGTAAATTATTCTAACTAGTGTCCACATCTTGGTTGTTACAATCACATTTCAACAAAAGATATAAATATATATTTGATATTTCCCCATAGAGCTGATTTCAAGTAGATTCTAAGAGCATATTTGATACCATTATGGATACCATCATGGAAGACATTAGAATAAATATCAAATCAAAATTAAACTCACTTGGCCAGCAGGCTGAAATTGAAACAAATAAACATTTATAAGAATAGTGAATAACAGAAATAATACAAAAGATGTTTTTTAAGATTATAAGATATTTTAAGACAATGAAACTCAGAGGTATGCATTAAAGGAGTTGGTTTTCAGACAGTTATGAATATTATTTGCTGCAACATCTTACTTAATAAGACAAAACTAAATCTGTTATTACTTTATAAGGCCTAAATAAAATTGAAAGAAAACTTTGAGAAACCTTCATGACAGCTTTTGTAACATGTTGTTGCCAGAAATTTGACAAGTAACCCAAAAGGTCTAGTTATCAATCAAAAAATTATAATAATAATTTCTTATATTGGCAAAATATAAGTGTTGGATGTAATGGCATGGGATGGTGGAGATGTGTGGGTGGTTAGTGTGCATGAATAATTATATTGTGAGCAAGTAAAATATAGAAGTGAGGAGGTAGCAGTGGGTGCAAGTGTGAGGGGTAAAAAGAAGGCAGGAGGAATGTGAATAGTTTGTGTAAGGGTATTGGTGTGATATGGTGTTGGTACAGAAGTAAGAGATGAAATGAGAAAAAATGGAAAAAGAAAAAGTAACAATTGTACAAGAAAGGAAGTTATTAGAAAATTAGTGAGGTACAAGGAATGGCAAGAAAAAGTGATAGAAGTGTGTGCATGTGTCTAAATGTAAAGTATAAAACAATTTTTGATCAATCATTCCAAAAGAAATTGTAATTCATCCCTGTATAAAGAGTGGATTCATGATTTTTAAGTTAATCTGATATATGACATGCACTAAACTCTTCACCCTTCAGTCTCTCTTGTGACTTTACAGCTAATTATATGTGTGCATAGACACACACACACACACATGAACCATATACATAGATATCATCATCATCATCATTCAAAGTCTGTTTTCCATGTTGGCATGGGTTTGATAGTTTGACAGGAGCTGACATGACCAGGAGCTGCACCAGGTTCCATTGTCTATTTTGACATGACTTCTATAGCTGTATGCCCTTCCCAATGCCAACCATATTACAGAGCATACTGGGTGCTTTTTACATGGTACCAGGACCAGTGCTATTTACATGGCACTAGCACTGGGGCTTTTTACATGTCACTATCACCAACAGGGTCACCATGTACTTTGCAAGCTAAAACCCCTCAGCTGGGAGAAGCAGTATTCATTGGGTGAAGTTTTGTGCCATTTGAGTGATAAAAAGTATAGAGGGACAGAGATAGGTGTATCAAAATTTGGCCGAGCAAATTATTCCCATTCATTTTTGTAGTTCAAGGCTCCACAGAGCAAATGTTCCATTGTTGTTTCTATAACATTATGTAGGTAAAAGCTAAATCTCTTTCAGGATTAAGTTCCATTGTATTTAAAATAGCCTGCTAACCAGAAGAGATTAACTCAGAACTGCAGACAACAAACAAAATCATCAGTTTACATCAGTAAATAACGCAACCCATATCTCCGTGTCCATGGTAACTATTTACTGTTAAGTAGACTTAAACCATTGAGATCAACTTAGACTAGACACAAGCATGAAGCACTTCTTATGATTACATATCAGTTATGAAGGCTATGTATCAAGCAGTAACCTATAAACTTGGTCTCAGTAAATTGTATTAAGAATCATCTTGGGAAAGTGAAACTGCCTAAAATACAGGTTGGATTAATTTAGTTACTTTCATGTTAAAATACATTGAATGACTTGTGGGTTTAAAGCAAAAAATAAAAGTTTCCTTACTATCAAAGAATATCTTAGAGTGGGATTTTCATCAGCATCAGAAGCTGTTATCTTCAAATTTGGTATTATTTTGTTTACCGGAAAATTCTGCAAAAAAAGCAAAATATTAAGAAAACATAATTCAGCAAATATTTTTTTTTTTCACTAGTTTCCATATTAATTCATTCTATGATAAAGATGACATATTTCAGAAAACAATTCCCCTAGTACAAATGCCTTTGCTATGAAAGCAATACATATATAAACATTAGGTCAAAAAGAAGGTCCTGTAACATTTTTAACACAATCACTTCAGGGTACTTTTTCAATACTTATTGTTAAATAAACATTAACTTTTATACTTTAATGCTTTATTCTTCACAGATTACTTTATAATATAGTGGTTAAATTTGTATGATTTTTTTTATCCTTTTAAAATTAGTTAGATCAGACCCATATCAAACACTGCATATTGCATGAATTCAAAAGAAGCAATGGAAACAAGAAATATTCATTCTGTCTTTGAAAACAAAGCTTTAAGTGTCTGGGCATGCCAATGATGGTTTGGCCAGTTTTACTCAGAAAATATTTCTCTCGCAGATTTCCTTGATCTGCATGGCCATGTTCTGTCAATATTGAGCTTCTGGAAACCATAGTTGAGGAAAATCCAAGGGTGACTACATGAAAATTGGCAAAACAGTTCAACTGAAGTCACATTTTGATCACAAAACACTTTCAATGGACTAAGAAAAGTATCTAAATTTGGCTAATGGGTGCCTCATCACTTGACTGCTTCTCAGCTTAATCAAAATGTTGCTCTTTGCTCATTATTGAAGAGTAGACTAGCTACAAAACCTTTCCTGGGTAAAATCATCACAAGTGATGAAAAGTTGGTTTTCTATAATTATATCCAACAAAAATGACAATGGTTAATAACCAACAAAACAAGAGAATCCATCCTCAAACATTTACAACAGCTAAAAATGTTGTGCTCTGTTTGGTTGGGTATGAAGGATGTCTTATATTATGAAGTGTTAAACTAAAATGAATCAATTAATGCAGAGAAATACTGTTATCAAGTGGAAGCGTTGCACAAAAAAAGAAAAAAAATTGCAGAAAAGGCATCCTTCGTTAATCAATCGTACAGGGGTGTTGCTCCAACATAACACAAAATCACATGCTACTGAAGTCATTCATGAAAGGATTAATGCCTTAAATACGGAAGTTTTACCTCACCATCCTTACTTTACTAATCTTGTTCCATCTATTATCTTTTCAGATCATTGCAACATTTATTAGAATGAAAACAATCTATAAATATCTATCAATTGTGATCAACTTAAAAATGAAACTTAAAAAGTTTTCACCCAAGGGATCCACAATTTTCCAAATGATTGGAATCATGTTATCAAAAATGAGAGAATATACTATCTTGATAAAAAATATCAATTAAAACCAAAGAATAATTTACTTCTTTTCTATCTTCAAATGTAACAGAGTTTCCTTACCAGCCTAATATGCAAAGGGTGTGAGGAGTATTTCAGGACACTAAATAATTATCAGTTTATTATTCTCTTAAACCAATTAAAAGGATTTTATTTCTTTCAGGTTACCCATGGTAGATAAAGTGCTGACACAAAAAATGAAAAGACATGCAGTTATTGCTGTGATATATGTGGAACACATCAATGTAGAAACCACCAGCTTTCTACATGTTTTAAGATCTTTTGCACACAAAGTTCAGATAGAAATGGAAGACTCTGGCAGGGATGTTTCAAACGTATCAAAGAGAGAAAGGCATTCTAAACATTTTTACATTATAACGACACTGCAATTCATCCAATGGGTTCAAAACATTATTGATGATGATCTCAAAATATCTATGAGGGCTATTGCCAAAAACCTTTAGGTGTCAGAACAGACTATCAAAACTGGTGCATGAGGACATTCAATACAAGTGCTGAGGAGAGGCCAACTGGTATCTGCAAAGACACAGAAAAATCTTTTGATCCTTGCCAAGTGGTTACTTAACAAGGTTTAAATCCTTACAAATATGGCATGCTTTGGTTCTTCTCTGATGGAAAAATCTTCATCCACAGCCAAAAGTCTAACAGGAGAAATTCCTGATGGTTAAGTGCAGATCCTTCTGTTTTCATTGAATGATGCACACCAAGTTTTCAGCAATTGTGATGAATTTAGCAATGGTTA
>NC_068982.1:133135905-133137162 GCF_001194135.2 Octopus bimaculoides
TGTGTGTGTGTGTGTGTGTGTGTGTGTGTGTGTGTGTGTCTGTGTGTGTGTGCATGCGCGCGCGTGCTTGTGCATGTGTGTGTGTGCATGCACACACATGCACATGTGTATGCATATTACCTGTTTTTAATCACAAACAATGTTGTGAGTTATAAAATATAAAATAAATCAATAGTTTAGATTTTTATTTTGTATTTTGATATTTCTGGGTTAAGACCTCTTCATCAGAAAATCTTTTGAGATTTGAAGTTGTAAGCTAGCTTTTCTGTTCTGTAATTCATATATCTATGTTCATACATGGTAGGTTGCTTTGCATGAGTGTGACAGCATTGGTACAATAATCAATCAGCTGCATGCAGCTCAGTTCTCTTGTTAATACATTGTTTTGGCCTTGCTAATGATGACGACTTCTTTTCTTCTCAGGCTCCAAATGTTTCATTCCATCATCATCATCATCATCATAATCGTTCCCCCCCACACACACACACTTTTCCTCCTAGCATGTGCTGCATGGTTTGACATTAAACAAGAAGCCAGAAGACTGGGCCAAGCTCCACTATCTGCTATGGCAGCCCTTTCCAATGCTAACCACTTCACAGAGTGGATTGGGTGCTTTTCTTCATGGCACCAACATTGGTAAGGTCAGCAAGTCACTTGCAAGTCAGGGAGAGAACAGGAAAAGGCCTCTTCAATTAAGTGGTGAGAGTATGGGATGGGGAAGTGGTGGCCTTATGCCAGGTGTTGGAAGGCTAAATTGCCAGAGAGGACATACATAGTTACCCTGCATTAAATGAGGGTGGGTGAGAGTAACTACAAGGAAGATAAGGATGATAATGATGAGGTACGAGAGTGAACTATTACAATACAAGCAAGTAAGCAGAAGACAAAATATGGGCAGTGAATCAATGAGGAGAGAGAGGAATATGTTCACAAGAGTGTGAATGGAGAGTAACAGATGGTTAGAGATGGGGAAAGAGGTGAATGTAGGGTGTGATGCAATTGATGAGAAATACCAGAATTGAGATAGCAGTGACTCCCAAAGGAGGACTGATCAGAAAGTAGAGCAGATGATGTACAAGGTATAGGCATGGTAGAGAGGGAGATGTAGACATAAGGCTGGCTATAGTGAGTGGGGCATCATGAATATGAGAGGGAAGTGAGAATGATAGTAAGTATGAGAGATGTTAAAGATGAGGTATGGCAGAGGAGAGATAGAGGTAAGTGAAGACAGAAATACGATCATGGAAAATAATATGA
>NC_068982.1:133137717-133141661 GCF_001194135.2 Octopus bimaculoides
AGTGATTCCCCAATTAACTCAATCCTTTGTCATATTTTTCATGAAACTTAAGCTGAGATCGTCCTTCACTACTTATTTCAAGTTTTCCTGCATCTTTTTGTCTGAAAACTTTATTCAACTTTCAGTGATCTATACTTCTTTATACAGCTGTCCTCATCCATACACATGATTTTTCTTTCAGATCATTTGTATTATTTCATTTATGCTGTTATATTACATCCAACAGAACATGCTTGTCTCACTTATTTTCAGTCTTCTAAAATTCTCTGCATTCATGGTCCATGCCTCATTACTATACATCATTACAGTTCTAACACAAGTGTCATACAACCTGTCCTTCACTCTAAGGAAAAATATTGTAGTGAAAATACTGAAAGAACGGTTGGTCCTATCGCTGGCACTTAGTCACCATTTAAGCGAAGCTATGTGAACAGAATCACGTCGGGCTGCATGAACAGAATCACCAGTTTGTAATACTTCGACCGTGCGAACCAAAGGAGATGGCGACGTAGACGGGAAAAGGCTCCTTTTTACCACGTCGCACGGTCGAACACAAAAATAAAGATATATATAATAGAAGAAGGCTCCTCGTAAGAGAATACGAGCCATAGTGCCAGTAATAAGAACTTAGGACAACTCAACCGTGAGATATATAATGAGAATAAATTTATTAACAAAGTGAAAGTGTTTGTGTCTGTGTGTGCGTGCATGCGACATATAAAATTAACACAGTAGATAAATCAGGCCTTTGTGTACAAGAGAAAGCATACAACAATGTGAACTGACGGACAGTCGTATATGCAAGTGTGTGTACAATATGTGAGTGTACAAGGGTGTGTGTGAGTGAGAGTAACACAGAACATAGAAAGAGTGCCTATAGAGAAAAACCAGTTCGTATTAAAGTTACACAAGGAGATAGAATGTTCATACGCAGGAAGTTGTGGTCAAGGAGCAGAGCTGTAGTATCACACTATGTGTATTGAGCGTTGAATGCTGCGACCTGTGTTACCTGATACGGAATATTCTCGCTGGTTAGTTCTGACTGTTGATCGTGAGTGGAAACTCCACTCATACAGTGAAGATAAAACCGCGCTTGTTGATGTTGGTGTTGCTGGCGACGACAATGGTAGACAGTACATTGGTGGTGAAGACGTCGGCGCTGGAACTGGCTGTAGCTGTGTTCTGTATATTTGTGGTCAACGACCAGACCTGTGAGAGATCTGAAATCGAAGACAATTGCCGTCGTTGGATCGGGCTTATTTATAGGCGAAAAGGGGTTCAGCGGAAACCCAGTAAAACTCTAACTCACGTGACTTTATCCCAAAGCCACGATTGGATGTAATGCCCCCTTAGCAAGCAGAACATGGGGACAATTGCCGCACAAAAATAAGAACCAATCAGGATGATGGACAGAAGGGTCCAAGGCAGCCGAAGACTAGATGTTAGCAACTTCGTTATCATTTATGATTGAATGCCCGAGAGAGAAGTTTCACTACAATATCATTGCTGACAGCTGTGGTAGTAGCTTCTTGTACTTTTTAATCCCTTCTTATTTAGGTTATTACTATACTTTCAGAGCAACCACCTCCAATGCTAATTACGTCTCCTAGGTAACAAAAGCTATCAACCACTTCCAGTGAGCCAACTGGGAATTCAAGAGAGTCCACTTCTAGAGCACTCGTAGTACATACTACTCCAGTACACCAATCACATTCAAAGCTCATATTCTGTCATACTCTGCCTGTAATCCTGCTACATCGCTTTCATGCTCATAGCTTACATTGGGTATGGCATATGGAGTTCATTCCTTTTCTGTATATCCAACAAGGCCATTTCCTAGAAGGTAAGAGGGATCATCCTCTTTCTTACTTACTAAAACCTTTGTGTTTGCTAGGTTTACCTTGAGACCTCTTGATTCTAGGTCTACTCTGTCACACGTGAATTGTGCTTGGATTGTCTTTGTAACCTTCATAACCAGATATTTTAAGCATCTCTGCAACTATTCCTGATGGACTCATGCCATGTCTTCCTCTTCTTGATCACTTTAATTACTATGGTACTGCCAACTTGGATTGCTGATCCCTGTGAAGAGTCAGCATGAGGTATACCCTTTTTATCCCATGCATTCTCCATGTTCAGTAGTCTTTTGTAATAACACTCCCATTAAACATTCTTGTCTTCTATATCAATGGTGACTATGCTTTCATCATCCCAAATGCACTTTTCTCAAATGACATCTCAGTTCTCTCTTACATACTATCTCACAATCCTGAACACTTCATGTCTCTGATTCTTATATTGTAGGGCAAAAGCAAATCTCATATATTCTGTCTCACCCTTACCTGAGTATACCTGTTCTAACTGCTTTTCTAGCGATTTAGTAAACCTTCTTGGTTTTCCAAGTTTGTCTCTTAACCTCTATTGCCTTATCAATCTTATCATTCTACCACTGCATTACTTCTGGTTTGGGATTTTACTCCAGCCACATGCCTAGGCAAGATATTTTATAGAAATTCCCAACTATTTTCAACACCAGTGCCTGAATAGACACTGATATTCTATATATCATTGACAGGAGCTTTGGCTGATATGTCGCTACTGGATGTCTGTCATTGAGAAGACCAAGACAGGGCAAAAACAATAGGATCTGTTGGTTCCAGGAACCATGACTGGCAGTTCTCACCTATCAACAATATAAACATGGCTGCTTTTATGCACCGAAACATCTACATTGCTAGAAATCAGAGCTAAACTGCTCTGATGCTGGAGTTAACAGACATGAATGAAAAAATATACACCATTCTCTGTGCTACCAGTTATCTCTTCTATTGCTCATTCTTGTTTTCTTCCCTTCTCACTTGTTCAGCTCTTTCCAGACTCAATTCACCATTAGTATTTATGTTTTTATCATCCAAATTATTGGATGATTTAGCGATTCACTAATGCATATATATAAAATTAATACAAAGAGCCAAACAATTATCATTATCGTTGTTTAACGTTCACTTTCCATGCTGGCATGAGTCGGACGGTTTGACGGAGGACTGGCAAGCCAGAAGGTTGTACCAGGCTGCAATCTGATCTGGCAAAGTATCAACAGTTAAATGCCCTTACTAACGCCAACCACTCCGAGTGTGTAGTGGGTGCTTTTTATGTACCACCAGCACATGGGTCAGTCAGGCAGTAATGGCATCGACTACACTTGAATGGTGCTTTTTATGTACCACCAGCAGGGAGCCAGTCAGGCAGCACTGGCAACGATCACACTCAAAGTGCTTTTTACGTGCCACCGCCAGGGAACCAGTCAGGCAGCACTGGCAATGACCATGCTCGAATGGTGCTTTTAACGTGCCACCAGCACAGGTGCCAGTCAGAATGTACTGGCATCAGCCATGACAATGACTTCCCTTGACACAACAGGTCTTCACAAGCACATTTTGTTGCCCAGTATTGAAGGGTACTCTTATGGGCCGGTTATGCTGCATTGGCATAGGCCATGGTTACTGTTTCACTTGGCTTGCCAGGTTTTCTCCAGCACAACATATGTCCAATAGTCTCGGTCACTCGTCATCACCTCCGTGAGGCCCAACGTTCAAAGGTCGTGCTTCACAACCTTGTCCCAGGTCTTCATGGGTCTACCTCTTCCACAGGTTACCTCTACTGCTAGGGTGTGACACATTTTCACACAGCTGTCCTCATCCATACATAACGCATGACCATACCAGCGCAGTCACCTCTCTTACACACCACATTTGATGCTTCTGATCTCCAACTTTTCTCTCAGGGTGTTACATTGTTATGTATGCACACTGACATTACACATCCAGTGGAGCATACTGGCTTCATTTCTTCCACGCTTACACAGGTCCTCAGCAGTCACAGCCTATGTTTCACTGCTGTTCGCACACACGTGTTATACAGTCTATCTTTTACTCTGAGTGAGA
>NC_068982.1:133141671-133147242 GCF_001194135.2 Octopus bimaculoides
CTCTACTGCTAGGGTGTGACACATTTTCACACAGCTGTCCTCATCCATACATAACGCATGACCATACCAGCGCAGTCACCTCTCTTACACACCACATTTGATGCTTCTGATCTCCAACTTTTCTCTCAGGGTGTTACATTGTTATGTATGCACACTGACATTACACATCCAGTGGAGCATACTGGCTTCATTTCTTCCACGCTTACACAGGTCCTCAGCAGTCACAGCCTATGTTTCACTGCTGTTCGCACACACGTGTTATACAGTCTATCTTTTACTCTGAGTGAGAGGCCCTTTGACACCAGCAGAGGTAGGAGCTCTCTGAACTTTGCCCAGGCTATTCTTATTCTAGCAGCTACACTCTCAGAGCATCTACCCCTGATACTGACTTGGTCACCTAGGTAATGGAAGCTATCAACTACTAGTCTTTCCCTCTGGCATGTGACAGAAGCTGTTTTCTGCACATTTTCAGTGTTTATTGCCCCTCCTCCCCCAGCATTTGCCACATACAAAAACTATCTTCCACTTAGCCTTCCTTTCATATTGCTGCACCTCTTATGTGTCCATAGCTTACACCAAGTACATCTTGTGGAGTTTATACCTACGTCTTTTCTACAAATCGAGCAGGGCCATCTACCTGAAGGGATTTGTGGTTTGTCTGCTTTTCTACTTATTAAGACTTTGGTTTTTTGTTAGACTGACTCTAAGGCCCTTCGATTCTAGACCTTGCTTCCACACCTGAAACTTTTCCTCTAGTTCTGACAGTGACTCAGCTATTAGAGCAAGGTCATCAGTATAGAGAAGCTCCCAGGGGTATCCTGTCTTGAATTCATCTGTTATTGCCTGGAGGACTATGATGAATAAGAGGGAGCTGAAGACTGATCCTTGGGGAACCCCTACTCTACTGGAATTCTTCACTGTACTGGTTGCCAACCCTTACCTTACTAACAGCATCCTGTACATGGCTTGTACAGCTCTCACTAACCATTCATCTATCCCTATTTTCCACATTGACCACCAAATAAGGGATCGGGGACCCTGTCAAAGGCTTTCTCCATGTCAATAGAAAGCCAGGTACAGGGGTTTATCTTTGGCTAGGTATTTCTCCTGCAGCTGTCTTACCAGAAATATAGCATCAGTGGTGCTTTTCTCTGGCACAAACCCAAACTGCATCTCATCTAAACTAACTCTCTCCCTAATTAATTAGGCTATGATCCTCTCCATGACATTCATTACCTGATCCAACAACTTGATACCTCTGTAATTATCCATATCTAATGCATCACCTTTAACTTTGTAGCAGTTGACTATGGTGCTGCTACACCAGTCATTGGGTATGACTCCTTCATGTATTACCTGATTGACTATACGGGTGACTAGACTATAGCCGATACCACCAGATATTTTAAGCATCTCTACAGTGATTCCTGATGGGTTGGGGAATTTCCCTGTCTTTATACCCTTAATTGCTTTATCTACCAAGGTACAGTCAATTCAGATAGCTGGTCCCTTTGTTGGGTTGACATTCAGCAGACTATCTTTCTCCCATTCATTCTCTTCATTTAGCAACCTTTCATAGTGGCATCACCAAGTCTCTCCCTTTGCAGCCTCACTAAATGCAAGTGAGCAATCATAGGAGACACATTTCTCTCCTATGACATCACGATTCTCTCTCACACACTGTCTTGCAACATGAAACACTTCAAGTCTTTGGTCCTCATGATGCAGAACATTGGCAAATATTTTCTCATCTGCTTCCCCTCTGGCAAAGTAAACCTGTCTCCTAGCTTCCCTTCTGGCAATCTGATACGATTCCCTGCTACCACTGTTATTCCAGTCCTTCCATGCCTGTTTCTTTCCATTAATGGCCCTGTCAGCTACATTGTTCCATCACCACGTTGCCTTGGGTCAAAAGGGGACTTTGCACCATCGACAGATCTGGTCTGTAGCCCTCAACTGGTTGTCCCGGAGGAACCTCCAGCTGTCTTCCACATCATGTGATGCAATACCCTCCTCTATTTTGTCAAAAGCTTTGAGTAATATGTCTCTAAATCTCTGTCCATTCACAGGATCCTTAAGCTTGTAGATCCTTCTTTTCCATGCTGGTCGTCTTCTGGGCATCCATTTAGCCCTGATCCTGAAGCTGCTAACTACTTATCTACATTGCGGGATGCATTCTTCACGTGGAAAGGTTTGGGAATTTATAAGTAGCCATCTTGTTTGCTGGTGAGGATGTAGTCAATTTGACAAGTGTGTCCACCAGACCAGTAGGTGAATAAGTGACTGGCAGGTTTCCTGAAGTTAGTATTACAAACCATAAGATCATTTGCATCACAGAACTCCAGCAGCCTGGTTCCCTCCTCACTGCAGGAACCAAAACCATAGCCACCATGGAAGCCCCCTGCATGCTGTCCAACATGCCCATTGAAGTTGTCAGCCACAAAGAGAAGGTCCCAGTCATTCATCGACGAGGTAGTCTGCAAGAGGGTGTCATAAAATCAGTCTTTTTGTTCATCCGGTAGCACTGGCTGAGGGGCATAAGCCAAGATAATGGTTGCTAATCCATGTTGCAGCACTAATCTAAGCTTAAGTATTCTATCACAGACTCTGATTACCTTGATTACCTTATAAACCCATTTCTCTGCAAGAAGTATACCCACGCTCCCGACCCTGTCACTGTTCCCAACTCAGAAAATCTTACACCTATGTTGTTTGCCTGTGAGGAACCTAGCAAAACTTCCTCTCCATCTTACTTCTTGGTTAAATTGATGAGGCAACAGAAATTGCTGAAACTGACAATCAGCACTTTTCAGATGCTTATGGTCCCTGTTAGTGTATATGTCTTCATTCATGTGCATTAATGACAGCATTAGAGTAGTTTAGCACTTATTTCTAGCAATGTAGGAGTTTCTTAACAAACTAGTCACACATAGTGACAATTATAATTCTTTCTGGTGAAACATTACAAACTGTTGTTTATATTAATTTATATATACACATTAGAGAATCGCTAAATCACCCAATAATTTGGATGACGGAAACATAAACACTAATGGCAAAGTTAGTCTGGAAAGGGCTGAACAAATGAACTAGCTTAACTGATGAGGCAATGGAAATTGCTGAAACTAACGTCAGTCTTAATAATTCTCAATCAGCACTTTTTGGACAATTATGGTCCCTGCTAATGTATATGTTTTCATTTAGGTCTGTTAACTACAGCATTAGAGTGGTTTAGCTCTTATTTCTAGCAATGAAGGTGTTTCCTAACACCCTAGTGACATTTAGTGACAATTACCCATGCTAGCATGGAAGGTGGACATTAATGATGATGGCTCTTTGAGGCCATATCTCAATCTTCCTTAACAGTCTTCCTTTCCTCAATCTGATATCCAGTATCTTTTTCGGTGTTTATGCTGAAGAACCATAGAGAAGCACTGATTCAATTACTGCTTTGAAGAAATCCCCCTTTATGCTGTCAGGAAGGGAGGACTTCTATACAATTCTGAGTCTGTCTAGGATATTCCATGCTTTTACTATCCTTACCTCGACATTCTTTTCTGTTACTTTCTAGGTAGGTAAAGTAATTAAACATACTTTGACTGGTGCCATTCAGAGTATAGTTATCACCAGTCTTGTTATAG
Source organism: Octopus bimaculoides (assembly GCF_001194135.2). Taxonomy (NCBI): domain Eukaryota; kingdom Metazoa; phylum Mollusca; class Cephalopoda; order Octopoda; family Octopodidae; genus Octopus; species Octopus bimaculoides. The sequence continues at coordinate 133,145,313 of NC_068982.1, forward strand.
CACATGTATTTAGTCTTACTGGTATTGACATATAGTCATATTTGTGCTGCTGCAATTTCAAGTGCATGTAACAGTTTCTTTGCAAATTCTATATTGTCTGCAGGAAGAACAAGATCATCTGCATAATCAGCATCCAATATTTTTATTGCAAGATGTCTTCTACTTCTAGCTCTCTTAAGTGTAAATCCATAATCTTTGTTGATACCAATGGATGTATGCAATACGTAATCCAGATATATTACAACCAGGTATGGAACTAAAATACTGAAAGATATCACCATGAATATACAAAAAATTCTGCTTCCATTCAGTGAGTGCACATTTGCTCAAATGTTCTGATAAATCATCATCACAGAGGCAACTGTCTCTTTAGGAAGTCCATAGACCATTAGTATTTCTGCCATCTTTTCCCTGTACACTGAATCAAATACAGAGCAATACTGAATTAGGATATCTCACTTTGACCTTTCAATAACACTTTTAAATGTCAGAATCTGTTCCAGTGTGGAGCAATTTTTTCTAAATACATTCTGATTTCCACTGAATATGTTTTTCATCTCAAACCATCCTACTATGCCAGACTGGAAAGCAAATATTAAATGATGTTGATGAAAGTGTAGGATCTTGCAGTCATCAAGTGGATTCGATCCACCATAGCTAAATTTGAATTAACACTGCAACAGAACTTTTCCCACAGTGGAACAATGGTTTTTCTGTGAGAGTAGTTTTACATTTTCCAGATGCCTTTAGCTAGGCCAAAATAATATCTTCACCACTTGACCCTTATAATCTCTTCTACTTCACCAAAAACCAGAAGAGAGATAACAAGACCACCAACTAAATATATAGTTCTCAATGATATGTCTATCCTTCTGGATAGTTATAAAAGCAAGAACACCCCAAGCAAAAATCAGTTAGTCACTTCGGCGACGACTCAGCAAGTTAGCCACTATGGTGTCAACTCAGTGAGAACGAAGTCTGGCTGACCAGCTAGAACCTTGGTCAAAGGGAGAAATGAAGTTTACTGTCAGCAACTGTGAGACAACATCCCACAACCCTACAACTCTACAACTCTCTTAGAAGATCATTCTATCTCTCTGTAATTACTACTAAACAATGAAGAGAACACAAACACAAACTTTACTTTGCATGCTTTTGGATTTATCATAACCTGCCCGTCAAGGCAAGGTATTGAAACTTAACAGTAAATAAATATTTTCTTAAAACTTCATGCATTGTTCATCTTTCACATCCTACAACATGCCATTATAACAACAAATTTTTATTGTTACAACTGCTGACTCTACCATTTCATATTATTGTGTACCTAACAAAACCTAACCATTACAAAAGTATTCATACATATATATATATATACTCTTTACATAATGGGGGAGCATGACCAAGCTAGGTGTTGTACTCGCAATTGCAAGATCGTGGTTTCAATTCCTGAACCAGATGCTGTGTTGTGTTCTTAATCAAAATACTTCATCTCACATTGCATTATGATCACTTAGATATTTGACATGTGGTACACCATGTACTTCTTCAGGCAATGTCGAGCTGATGGAGCGAGTGATCTAATGTACAGCACATACATTTGATCACTATAAACAAATCATTTGTTCTGGTTGTTCAGCAAAAACTGAACACTCGTACATTGTCTTTAACAAGAGATTCCATCATTATACATATGTGACAGACAGACAGATATAGATATTTTCTTATATATATAAACAAATATGAATATATATGTATCATCATGATCATCATTTAGCTTTTGAATTCTATGCTGGCTTAGCTGGACAGTTAAACAGGATCCAGTGTGACAGAAGATTGTGTCTAGCTCTAATGCCTGCTTTTGTATGGTTTCTACAGTCACTACTGAGTGCTTTTTTTCCCCCCTGATACTGGCAATAGTGAGGTCACC
>NC_068982.1:133148581-133151002 GCF_001194135.2 Octopus bimaculoides
AGAGAGAGAGAGAGAGAGAGAGAGAGAGAAAGAACGAGAGAGAATCTTTTGAAAGAAAATGTCAAATTCTTACCTCTGGTATTGTTGCTTTGTATCGTTGATCTCCGAAAACTGGAGCATTATCATTCTCATCAAGAATTATTAAGTAACATGGACTACCTACTGAACCATCCTAAATTTAAAAAAAAAAACAGATATTCAAATATTATAATTCCATACAATCTCAAAAACATAAATTCAATCTTGTTGATGTGTAAGCTTCTCTTCAATGTAAGTAATTTTACATCACAAAAAAGCATGCATATGATAATTCAACAGTTTTACAATCATTTGTATGAACTCATTATAAAATACATTATTGGAACTTAGTTTATTACTGCTGCTGATAATATAGAGGATAAGACAAATTAATTTTGAATAACAATATATATTTCACAAGCAAAATAGCTAGTTGGGAAATCTCTATAAGAGATGAAAGTAGTAACTATACTGAGAAGCAATGTTTACTGCCACTTCAACATGGCTGTTTCACACAAAGGAGCCTTCCTCTTGGGGTTAAAAATGGTAGTAACACCAGTTCATTTGAAACAGCCATGTTGCAGTGGCAACAAACATTACTTCTCAGTATAGTTACTAATTTCATCTCTTGCAAAGATTTTCTAACTAGTTACTTTGCTTGTTGCAAGATCAGTGACTGAATTTCACTTACTTTTCTATATATTGCGAACTAGGGGTGAATTGCTGCTATCACTAGCAAACAGGTGTCCAGCACTGAGGATGGGCAAAAGTAGCCCAAAACCAGACAGTCTGCTGGTCCTGTCAAGTCACTTAAAGATAGTAAAAGGTTCACACCCTTGCTTGCAAAATATATCAGGTGCAAATTACTAGAGGATGCTTCCTCTTGGGGTTAAATAATGATAGTAATATCAGTTCATACAGAACAGCTATATTGAAGTGGTGACAAGCATTACTTCTCAATATATATTTAGTCGTATCTTGGGAGAGTCAATCTGCCAATAAGAACAACACATTCAGGTTCAATTCCACTTCTTTATACTTAGTCAATTATTTAAACATCTATCTATCAAAATAATGATCACTTGTTTAATGTATTGGTTAAACCAGTGGTTTCCAAAATGGGCAGTACCATTCATCTGGGTGGAGTGGAAAGATCCAAAGAGGCACTGAAAAGAAAGGGGCAATGGAGAGCAATGCCCTACCTTTACTTTTCAATGGTACATTCAAGTTTAGAAAATACTGCTCAAAAATCAATCTGGAAAATGTTTTAGTAAAACTAACTTCAAGAAGCAAGAACAGAACAAAAATTTTTTTTGAAAATCCAAAAGTTAACTAACAAAGCTGGTCATAAGATTTTAAAGAAAGTTTTCCAAGAAGATGTAAACATAGGACATTGAACAAAAGCAACAGCAACAGTGAGAAGAACAGATCATCATCATCATCATTTAAAGTCCATTTTCCATACTGGCATGGGTTGGATGGTTTGACTGAGGTCTAGAGAGCCAGAGGCTGCACCAGGCTCCAATCTGATCTGGCAATGTTTCTACAGCTGGGTGCTCTTCCTAATGCCAACCACTCAGAGAGTGCTTTTTACACGCGACCAGCACAGGAGCCAATCAGGTGGACCAGGCATCGATCATGTTTGGATAGTGCTTTTTACGTGCCACCAGCATGGAGCCTGTCAGGGGGTACTGGCATTGACCATGTTCAGATGGTGTTTATCAGGTGCCACCAGCATGGGGGCCAGTCAGGCGGTCCTGGCATTGATCACATTAGGATAGGGTTTTTTACATGCCACAGCCAAAGGAGCAAGTCAGTGGGTACTGGCATCAGCCATATTTGGATGGTACTTTTTATGTGTCACTGGGAAGGAAGCCAGTCAGAGGGTACTGGCATCGGCCACGTTCTGATGGTGCTTTTTATGTGCCATTGGCACAGAGGCCAGTCAGGTGGTCCTGGCATTGGCTAAGTTCAGATGGTGCGTTTTACTTGCCTCTGGCACAGGAACTAGTCAGAGGACACTGGCTACAGCTACGATTTTGGTTTTACTTGACTCAACAGGTCTTCTCAAGCATATCATATTGCCCAAAGCATCAGGGGTATTCTTAACTGGGCCAGACATGCATGACTGCAATCTCACATTAGTTGCCAGGTGTTCTCAATCACAGCATATCTCCAAGGGTCTTGATCTCCTGTCATTGCCTCTTTGAGGTTCAATGTTCGAAGGTCATGCTTCACCACCTCATCCAATGTCTTCTTGTGTCTACCTCTTCCACAGGTTCCTTCCACAGTTAGAGAGTGGCACTTCCTCACACAACTGTCCACATCCATACTTAATACATGACCACACCAATACAGTCATCTCTCTTGCACACCACATTTGATGCTTCTTATGCCCAACTT
>NC_068982.1:133151102-133151616 GCF_001194135.2 Octopus bimaculoides
AAAATCTTCATCCACAGCCAAAAGTCTAACAGGAGAAATTCCTGATGGTTAAGTGCAGATCCTTCTGTTTTCATTGAATGATTCACACCAAGTTTTCAGCAATTGTGATGAATTTAGGAATGGTTAGTGGTGAATGTCATGTCATAACACCTCACATCTTTTGACAGGATTTTAGAGTTAATACTACTGTATATATTGAGCTGCTGGAGACAGATCTGTTAAGTCCTAGATGGATTAAGTATGCAATGGAAGGCCATATGTGCTTCAATAGACTTGGCACTTACAATCATGTAACACCAAACTTGTGGCCTCCAAACTTGCCAGATTTAAACCTCATGGACCACTACATTTGCATCAAGAAGCGAAGATCTCTAATTATGGAGGGAACATGTGGAAGGGGCAGATCCAGGAAAATGTGGATGAAGTGGTGAGAAAGAATCTTCAGATGTTGGGCCTCAAAGAGGAGATGACAGGTAACCAAGACTTCTAAGTGTTTGCTTTGCTTGAGAAAACA
>NC_068982.1:133151626-133152283 GCF_001194135.2 Octopus bimaculoides
GATGACAGGTAACCAAGACTTCTAAGTGTTTGCTTTGCTTGAGAAAACATGCTAAGCTAAGTAAAATTGAGGCAGTCCATGCCTACAGGCATATCTTCTGCATCCCTCTCTCAGCCAAGAAATCCTAGTATTGCAGGCTTCTGGGTGCTAATTTCACATAAAAGTACCCTTGGTGTTGCCAGGTAAAAGTGCCCATGCCAATGTTATGTAAAAGCACCATTGCCAGTGTCACATAAAAGCACTTGTGCCGGTGGTATGTAGAAGCGTCTGTGCCAGTCCTATGTGCTGGTGCCATATAGAAGCATATAAAAGTGGCTGGCATTAAGGAAGGGCATCCAGCAATAGATATCATGCCAGAACAGACAAATGGAGCCAAGGCAGCTCTCCGGCTTGCCAACTCTTGTCAAATCATCCAACCCATGCCAGCATAAAAACAGACATTGAAAGAGACACTGATATCCATCTTCATAATACTGTTGCTTCAATGAAGGCTGCCATTGTCTAGTTGATGTCCAAAATTAATAAGGAACATTAAAATGCAGGCATGTTGACCGTGCACTGGAGCAGTCAACAAAGCAGAAGCTGGATTCAGATTATAATCTAAAGAAACTTATGAAGATCATGTGCAGAAATTTTTATTTAAATATCTATGGTTTT
>NC_068982.1:133152383-133153132 GCF_001194135.2 Octopus bimaculoides
CTGAAGTGGCATTTGTGATACATCATTGATAGAAGACTTACTCTTTTACTCTTTTACTTGTTTTAGTCATCTGACTGTGGCCATGCTGGAGCACCGCCTTTAGTCGAGCAAATTGACCCCAGGACTTCTTTGTAAGCCTAGTACTTATTCTATCAGTCTCTTTTGACATAAACACACCAGCATCGGTTGTCAAGCAATGTTAGGTGGGGGGAAACACAGACACACAAACATATACACACACACATACATATATATATATACACACACACATACATACATATATGCGTACCTTTCCTACATTGGACACTAAACTCCGCTTGCGAAGACTTGTTGAGGTAAGTGAAATCGAACTAAATTCGATGACTGGCACCCGTGCCAACATCGTCTCCTTCCTAGGACATGAAACTCAGCTTGCGAAGACTTATTGAGGCAAGCGAAAGCGAAATCGGGATAGCACCTGTACCCAGCATCGCCTTTCTGGCACTTGTGCCCGTGACATGTGTAAGGATTTTCAAGCGAGATCGTTGCCAGTGATCCTGGACTGGCTCTTGTGCGAGTGACACGTAAAAGCACCCACTACACTCTCAGAGTGGTTGACATTAGGAAGGGCATCCAGCTGTAGAAACTCTGCCAAATCAGACTGGAGCCTGGTGTTGCCATCCGGTTTCACCAGTCCTCAGTCAAATCATCCAACCCATGCTAGCATGGAAAGCGGACGTTAAACGATGATGAAGATGATATATATATAT
>NC_068982.1:133154488-133157105 GCF_001194135.2 Octopus bimaculoides
AACAAAGGAAATCTCAGAATCAAATATTGGGTTTACATTTTAATCTATAACAGGAAATTGTTATTGTTGATTTGCTTTCTTTAGTCAGCTCAGCATTTTAAAGGATCAGTCAATTAGTTCTCTAGCTGTAAGAAGCTTGTTGTTTATTCTGAGCATGAAGACCTAAGATTATATTTCGACTCCAATAGTATGTATGTAAAAGAAAATTTTGCTGCAATACTGACAGTTCAAATGGCTACATGGATGGTCACTTGCTGGTTTGACTTTTACTAAATAGAATTTAGCTTGCAGATTATTATATTAAACTGAAACAAAATGTTTTTTGTGTATCTCCCTCTAACCATTTCAGTCTATTTTGTTGGAATTCATAACAGAGGGCTACAGTTGAGTTAGAGATCAGATTAGATAATTAATGGATGCATTGGCAGAAGAATAAACTGAGCTAAAATTTTATAACTAAGTAAACTTTTTACTGTTATAACGGTATTGATCGCCTAGTTTACAACCGGTGTTAGTATTGAGAAGAAATGACGAATGGCAATTAATAAATTTATCTATAACAATTACATGATTTTATCTATTTATTACGTGTTCAACTTGAAATTATAATAAATATAAATATTTCTTGAGCAGGAATCTATGGTGATAAATTCATCACTCATAAGTATTTATCACCATACATAAATCCTAGCTCAGGTTACATAACGCTGTGGCGAGTTATACATACCAAGACGCTGAACATGCATGTATGTTGAAGATAATAAAGCTCACTCTTTTTCACCGCTATAATAACAGTTTCATAGTTTCAGAAATAAGTTTCATCAATAGGTTGAAGAAAATGAAGAAAAAGAAATTATTTACTAAATTAGCTTATTTATGTACATTTAATATTTATAGTACATTTTTATAAGTCAAAAGAAAACTGTCGTAGAGAGTTACGACATAAAATTTATAATAATTAATTCTTCCATAACTAAGCTACGAGAGTTTTAAACAACAATTCAAAATAGCCTTGTTGAATTACATAAAAGACATGGCATGGCAATAACTAATATCTCAAGAGAGTGAGTGTCATGGAATCATGTGACAACCAACGAACACTAATTTTCTTCCCAAAAATCAGGGTCTTCATAATTGCTCATATCTGAATTTTAAGAACCGTATTTCGTGGAAGATTTCCCTTTGATGAAAGTTAGAATTCAAATATGGGCAGTAATTTTAACCAATGGGAAACTAATAATTACACCTATTTGGCCAACATGACCATGATGTCATATTACCGCCGATCAAGCTTTATTATGACTTGCTACACTGTGTTATACTGGTTTTGAATATGAACACAAAAGTTTAACAGCCATCATCAAATCAATATCTTAGAAGTGTCAAGAATTAAGGAATATTCACTGTCTACCAATATATACAATGTTTAATTTCATGTGAAGATATCAGGCTCGAATAAGTTATATGTGGCAAATGAATCCTTTAATAAAGCACAAAGCTATTTTAATGGGTGATGCATTTGACTGACTAAAATGACTAATCAAGTTTTAAAATCCTCTTCCAGTATAAAATATACAAGATAATATCATATGAGAATCAAGTTATGTCTGATGTTTAGCAAGCTGATATGACTAACATTGACTGCTAAAAGTCACTAATAATTTGCGTTTCATGGAGTAAAGTAAGACATAAATCTCAACACAAGATGCTTGTATATTAAGGCTGCATTCTCAGATGATCTGGTACCTATATCTAATAAGATGAACTGATATGTGCAACAATAAAGTTCATGCACTGAAACATAGTAAAATGCTGACAGCCAATCTCAGTCATAACCTGTAATGTGTAAGTATGTATTTAGCTATGCAAATGTGTATGTACATGCATGTGTGCACAAATGTGCATGTCTGTGTGTGTATAGGAGACCACCTTTGGTATAGCTTGTCAATTACCTTTCAGGGCAGCTACTGACCCACACCAGGCTCCCAGGCCTCACATATGGCTCCACTAACTGTCAGCATGTTACAGAGTGTCATCTCCTATGTGACAACATTAACAGACAAAATCAGGTTGAGAATAGTGAGTCTTAAACTCTTGTTGATATTCCCTTTTGGAATCTCACTCTAATGTAACCCTCAATCAATTTGGCTACGTCTTGCCACTGCATAAGGAAGTTGCAAACAAGAGAGAAAGGCTAGACATCCTGTGCAACCCTTCTTCTCCATAATTCAAGCCTAGAGCAAGGAAAGACTGAAAAATCTTGTGGCAATAGGAGAGCAGCAAACCAGCAAGCAAGAATACACCAAAGAGCAGCTACAAATCTACACTCAGAAAGTTTAGTCCTTCTCTGTTGAACTGAATCAGCAGTGAAGTACACAAGCCTCTTACTTAACTGGACAGCCAATTTCAGGACCTTCTCAAATACAGACTGCTTCAGCTAACCCTGGCAGGAAATCCTTGGTTAATAAGGATCCCATTTCAGCAGATGAATAACAAAAAATGCAGAAAAGATTACTAATGTACTTGAAATGTATGCACCCTTCTCATCAACACCAAAGTAGACACACCAGAAAGATGAAGGGAACAGGCTGCATGAGAATCGGTTTGCTATAAGATG
>NC_068982.1:133157754-133160335 GCF_001194135.2 Octopus bimaculoides
GACATGGAATCAAGAGATGACGATGACAAGGTTGATGTGCAATGCTGGTTTCTGGCAAGACCAATGCTGGAAAGATCATATCAAGACAATAGTTTGTTCAGAGGTTCAATGTTTCCAAGCTAAAAAATCAGACAATCTTGGCCAATTTCTTCACAAACTTAGACAGCAGAGTGATTCATACCTCACATCAGGAAAAAGGTAGCATTGAAAATCTATGAGCCTCCTTCAAAGAGCACATTGACCCAATCACTTGCAACACCAAAACTGGATTGATAAAAATGACAAAGAGATCTATAACTATGTGAGACCTGAAGTGATTTTGAAATGCACTGAAGTTTGACTATAGTCCATAGTCCTTTGAATCACCTCTTCTTCAGTGCTAACAGCCAAACATTTCTCACAAAGAACAGCAGATGTTGTAGAGCTAGACACACTATTTTGATAATGTGATTAATAGGCCATCTTCAGTCAATGAGTAAGTTAGAGAAGAAATTTCAGGCCTGGGATGAAAGGGTTATAAAGTTAATTTAGTAAATATCAAAGCACTAATAATACTAGTAAAAAGAAAAACAGAAAAATTACTAATCCCTTTAGGGAGGCTCTGTTCAATATGTAAAAAAGGTGAAGGTAGAAATTCTATATGATGCACCCAGTGTCGCTATGGACACATAAGAGGTACAGTGGAATCTCAGGAAGGTTAATAGAGAAAATACTCTTTGCATGTGACAGATGTGCAGGAGAAATAAACACAAAGAACACACAGGAAATAATTTTCCTCCAATGCCCAAGGGGATCCTTAGAGGTAACATAGTTTTTGTTACCAAGTGACCAAAATTAGCAGTGGATCAGGATGCTCTGGAAGTGGAAGTGCTAGAATAAGAACCAGCTGGGCAAAGTTCAAAGAGCTATTACCTTTTTTTTGGTAAGAAAGGGCTTCTTCCTCAGAATGAAAGGTAGATTGTATAATGTTTGTGCATGAACAGCTATGTAACATGATAGTGAAATGTGGGCTGTGAAGGCTGAGAACAAGCACAGACTAGAAAGAAATTAAGCCAACATGCTCTGCTGGATGTGTAATGTCAATGTACATGCACAACAAAGTGTAAATGTGTTGACAGAAAAATTGGATATAAAAGGTGTCAGATGTAGTGTGCAAGAGACAAGACTGTACTGGTCTGGTCATGTGATGTATCTGGATGAAGAGAGCTGCATAAAGATGATGGTTGATGGTTACTGACATAGGTAAATGTTTGTAGATGTTGAGCCTCGGAGATGTGATTATGAAGGAGTGAGAGGATAGGCAATTTGCTGTGATTGAGAAGATTTGTCCAGCTAAGTAAAATTGAGATGATAAGGCATATCATTTACATCCATACTACCCCAACCCAAACACTTCCACCCCTGTTCACTGCTCATTATCTTCCCCTCCTCTCTATCTCCCACTGTCATTTCACTCCCTCACAAACTTATCTGCACACAATTTGTCCCTCTGTCCCTGTCAAATCTCTTCCCCATACCATCTTCTAACACTTCCCTCTCTCTATTTGTATCTACTCACTACAATCTCTCTCCTCCATTTCCCACTTTCCTTTTGCAGATTTGTTCACTTACCCACCCACTCACCCTATCCAATCTTTGGTTCCACATCACTTATATACACTTCCCAATAAATTAAGTGTGCCACTCCTATCACACCTTTCCCATTTGCTCTTCTCTTTCCTTTTTCCCCTCTCTCCTCTCTCTCTCTCTCTCTGAGGTATTCAGGTATCTCTTCCACTGCAAGACACTTATTTCTGTTCCTCTATTCATACTCCAATCCTTTATTATCACCTGGCATAAAGCCACCTCCCTCAATACTACTCCTTCCCTCAATTGAAGGGCCTCTTCTTGCAAGTTACTTGGTGACCTCACTGCTGCTGGTGCTACATAAAAAGCACCCGGTACTCCCTGCAAAGTGGTTGGCATTAGGAAGGGCACCTTGTGACAGAAACCATGCTAAAGCAGATAGAGCTTGGTGCGGTCTTCTGACTTGCCAGTTTTTGTCAAGCTAGCATGGGAAGAGGACATTAAATTATGATGATGAATGTGTGTGTGTGTGTGTGTGTGTGTGTATGCATATATACATATATATCCTTGCCTGTGCTTGTGCCCCGTAAAAAGCACTACTCACCTCACCTGTGTTTGTGCCACATAAAAAGCACTAAGTCCATTCTGCTGAGTGGTTGGTGTTAGGAAGAGCATCCAGCTGTAAAAATCCTGCCGAAACAGTCACAGAAGCCTGGTGCAGGCTTCAGCCTTGCTGGCTCTTGTGGTACCATCCCACTCGTGCTAGCATGGTACACGGATGTTAAATGATGATGATGATGATGACGATGATGATATGTGTGTGTGCGTATGTATGTATGTGTACATACATCAAGTATAACCAGTATCTGATTGCAACCAATTGCTTGTGTCGGTAGCCATCAGCCCTTAAATGACCACCTATCTCCAATTTTGTGTTAAATTTTCTATGACCAATGCAGTACAGAATTTAGTTCATCAACAATGACGTTACCCTTATGCAACTTCATCAAAAATG
>NC_068982.1:133160345-133162659 GCF_001194135.2 Octopus bimaculoides
CGTTACCCTTATGCAACTTCATCAAAAATGACTCTACCCTTATGCAACTTCATCAAAAATGACTCTACCCTTATGCAATAATCCAAAAGTGGTTGATGAACACACCTTAGAACATAAAAAGCAATTGTGGTTGGGTGGGAATGATAGAACTGTATGCATATAAACATCCAGTGTTAGTCATCTAACGTGTGATCTTTTAAGAATGATGAGACAGAACTTTGAGACACTTTGCACCTTAGCAGCTTTCTCAACCACTAAGGTGAAACTTGGATTTCTAGTCTATGTTAAAATGATTAAACTTGACTCAACTAATACTATAGAATCCTACAATGTATTGTTAATCTTTTTATAAGTTTTATTAAGAACACTAAATAGTGTGTGTGTGTGTGTGTGTGTGTGTGTGTGTGTGTGTGTATGTGTGTGTGTGTGTGTGTGTGTATGTGTGTGTGTATGTGTGTGTGTGTGTGTGTGTGTGTGTGCATGTGTGTAATGTTAATATGTATGTTTAGAACAATAAAAAAAAGGTTTTTTTGATAGTTGTAAGTCAGTATCATTTTTGTGCAGCAATTAATATTCAATTAGTGCTCAACAACAAAATTAACCATTAGGGTTACAAATACCATTTTACCTCTTTTGGTTTGTTCAGTAATTTGAGGGGTTTTTTCAGTAAATATAACCTTATTTATTTATTGTGGCTATTGTATTTAATCCCTTTGGATTTGTGGAGAGTGATTTAATTGGGATTTGGCAGTAATTTCTATCAGGTCCTACCAACTATAAAGGCTTGAGCTTCTTTATTCTGTCTTGTTATTAAATCCTTTTCATACTAACCTGCCTAAGGTCACCCCTGCTTCTATAATAGAAACCTCCTGTTTTAAAGTGATCTAATTTCAAACTTTCCATCCAAATTCCATGTTAATTTATGTATCAGAAGCCAGCTTAATAACAACAAAGTTACTTTACTATATTTTCCATTATTTTCAAAATTAATTGAAGTAAAAGTAGTGTATTTCAACAGAATTATAACAAAATAATTAAACAAATATACCTCCTTCATAAGGCTATCTTTGGTAACTGTTTTATATATTAGAACCTGCCTTAAACCATAGTCACCTGGGAGTACGTTTCTACTAATGTAAAGTAAATCAGTATTAAAAAAATTGATCGATTATTATTAAAGAAGTTAAAATCTTCATTACTGTACCTTCAACTGTGCCAAGCATCACCAACAAACCAATGAAAATAATGGAAAGCATCTTGTACATTATTTTGTTACTGAAACAAGATCAAGAAAAAAAGAGAGACAAAATATTATTTCGTGTATTTTTCATTTCAATTTTATTTCATTCTTTTTTTTTTAGTATTTTAAAATGTCAAGAAATTATGCGACCACATTAAATATGTTATAGTACTAGCTTAAAAACTGCACGATAGGGAGGCTTTTAAGCTAGTATATAACTTTTAAGTAACTCATCCTGAATGGGAAGATCTGCAAACAGATCTCTACCTTGTTTTGGAGAATTTGTTGCAATTGCTTCCTCCAAAGTCATATCCCAATGATGAACATATTCATCGCAAAAGATCATGTAAAAAAAAACAATTGCCAGAAACAATCGTAGTAATGGAAACATAGGAATCCAAAATTTCAGGATTGCAGGTCTGGATTCAACCCAGAGTGTTTTTAATTTACTCATGGAGTTAGCCTTTAGATTATAAAAATTACTATTGTACAAAAAAAATTGTTGCAAAAAGTCACGCAAAACAAAATCACTGTAAACAATCACAGTAATGAAAACTTGGGAATCCAAAATTTAAGGATTGTGGGTCCAGATTCAACCCGGAATGTTTTTAATTTACTCACATAGTCAGCCTGATTTCAAAATGGTATATGTTGGGCTACGGCCTCTAGGAGTAAAGTTGAAAAAGTGTGACACACTGACATTCACATTTATTATATTATCATATTACATTAAGGTGGCAAGCTGGCAGAACCCTTAGCACGCCAGATGAAATGTTTAGTGGTATTTTGTCTGCCATTAGGTTTTGAGTTCGAATTCCGCTGAGGTCAACTTTTGGGGGTTGATAAAATTTGTACCAGTTATGTACTGGGGTCAATGTAATCGACGTAATCTCTTCCCCCAAAATTTGAGGTCTTGTGCTTCCAGTAGAAAGGATTTATTGAAGTTGAAAAAGTGTGAAACACTGACATTCACATTTATTATATTAGATATGCTTAATTTTGAGGAAACTTTATTTCAATTAAAGTGTATTTTGTGTGTGTGTGTGAGTGTGTGTGTGTGTGTGTGTGTGTGTG
>NC_068982.1:133162672-133166666 GCF_001194135.2 Octopus bimaculoides
GTTAAAGAAAGCAAAATATAAAACAAAAATGGTAGTGTTCAGTATGTTAGCCACAAGAATTTCTGTCAAAGAGACATGGTTAAACAAAGTTGTAAATCATCTCCCTCTTTCTCTCTCTTTTATTATTACTCCCACTACTACTTTTAACAAAATAATATCAACTCTCCCTAAATTTCTTTGTCTCTCTTTCTCTCTCTCTCTCTTTATCTCTCTGTCTTTGCCACCGCCCTCACCGTCTCTATGCCTACTATTACTCTCTCCCCATCATGAAGAATAGTAGGAGTGTCATTGAATAGTGAGAAAGGGGACACACAGAAATTAGCTTTCGCATTTATTAGATTTAGTCAAATTAAGGTAAGTTCTTTTCTTTTTTTACTTTATGAGAAATATTCATCAAAATGTGATTAATTCTGATGCTTTTAGGCAATATTTTCCAGAAGTACCATCTCTAGACTTCCTCAAAAGATTTGAGCTCAATTACAGGATATGTTATTCACCAATTATAAAGTACTCCTTCTGCTTACATATTACAATCATTTTTATTTATTATTAAGTGGGCTCAGTCATCAAGAGGTTTGTTTCTATGCCAATACCTAGCACAGAGCTGGTAAAGGAACAGGAATAGAGGGGTATGAACTCTATTTAGCAAGGAAAGAATCTTGATGCATTCTAACTGAATTGAGTCTTTTTTCTTACTTGTATATATTTAAACTCTATAGTGATTGCAAAGCATATCTGATATACTGACAGGGTGACCAACATCAAGATACTTACAAGGGGGTGCTGAAAAGTTCCTGGTTTAAGGGTATCATGAAAGGCTTGATTGGAGGCTCAACCTTCTGAGTCCTTTTACAGGGCTTAGAAAAACTGAAGGACTGCTGCAGAAAGTGTGTGAATTTGAGAGGGGAACATGTTGAATAAAATTATAATTAACTAATTCTCTTGTATTTCTTTTACTCAAAGCCTAGAACTTTTAAGCACCCCCTCATATATGTATACCCAAGAACTTTTATGCTGTTCTAGGAGTGCTGTCTATATTCGCTTGGCCACATTTAACATGACAGATGTAGCCAGCAAGATAGAGCAATTCTAAAAGATTGGAGAATTTTAAGGTGTATGCATGTATATGTATTGAGTTATTTATTTATATAGACATATAGAAATTATGTGGGGATATTAACTTAGTCATTGAAATAGAGAATGAAGTTACAAGTTTTTCAATATATGTATTTTACATACCACATAGTACTTTGTGCTATGTAGTTCTATTTCATACATACTGGTATAAAACATAACAATTAACATATATCACATATGAAAATATAATAAATTGTAAAATATAATAAACTATGCTAATTAAAATATGTTAGAACATTATTTTAAGTAACCCTCTAATGGAACTGGACCAGTAGAAATATAATACAATTTTACACATATGTACACACACACCTACACACACACTCACACACACACACACACACTTGGGGTGGGGGGGGGGCTGAAAAGTTCCTGGCTTTGGGTAAAAGAAAATACAGGAAGGTCAGTTAATTCTCTCTCAGATTCACATACTTATTACAGCAGTCCATGTGTTCTAAGCCCTGTAAAAGAACTCAGAAAATTGGGCCTCTGAGCCAGGAACTTTTCAGCAACCCCTCATACACACACACATTTTAAAATTCTTCACTATTCACAGGACAGTGAAAAATTTTATAGAAAATTTTTCTTTTTTCCGTACTATCACTAAATTTCAACCTAAGAATTTCCAGTTTTCCATTTAATTCAAACTGAATTATATAGCATATAACTTATATATATCAAGAAGTTTAAATTTAAACCACTATTTTAATATTCCCTTTCTAAAAACTGAAACAGATAAATAAACATGTACATTTACTCATACATACACACAAACATTCACAACTACACACAAAAACACAAAACACACACAAATTGACAAGAACATATAAACATAACAATTAAAACAAATACATAAAAGATATAAACAATAAGTGTATACATATTAAATAAAAGTATACAGTACATATATACACTACTCAAAATTTTAAATCTAAGTCTTTCATTTAAAAATCACTTTTTTGATATTTCATTACACTCTTTAAAAAATATAAAACTGCAAACAAATAAATAATCTACACACAATCATACACACATAACATACTACAGAAAACCAGAACTGATTTCACCTTCCTTAATACACTTTTCTATCTTCTTGACCTTCATAAATCCAATAGAAGATCCACTCAAGTGATTACCCTGCTCAACTGATCATCTCTTATTTCATCATTTTCCATTACCAACTCACACCAAAGAAGAATCAAAAGAAAACATCAAGAAACTGAAACTATAAAATGCCTTTTTCTTCGAGTTATGAAAACAATAATAATAATAATAATCTTTTCTATTATAACCTCAAGGCCTGAAATTTGTGGCGAGTAGACTAGTCAATTACATCAACCTCAGTACTTCACTGGTACTTAATTTATCAACCCTGAAAGGATGAAAGGCAAAGAAAAAACTGCCTTACCTGCCCGAGTGAAGGAGGGCAGTGGTGCAATCATCACTACAGACTGGGCTGACAGACAGATCCGTCCCACATGTGACAGCCGCTGTTCAACATAACTCCATGAGTCAGCAATGCCTGGACACTGAACGAGGGCATGCAGCACAGTTTCGTCACTCTGGGTGCACCTCAGAGAAGTCCATCTGACAGCACATCCATACCTATAGAGCTTGTCTCAAACCACTAACACCCTCCAATGACATCTGGAAATTACCCATGATAGTTACCAACCAGAAAGTCCTCCAGAACAGACTAGCCAATTCATTCTCAGCGGCACCCAGTGTTTCCCTGAGAATATCGTTGCACATCCCCGCCACTAATCCTCTATAAATTTCTAAAGCAGAATATCCACCAGTCCCATTGCTTAACTGGAGAGGAAGTGGGGAGGGATTTCTTTCAATTTGGAATGTTTTTACCAAATATTTATTCATTTAGTCTTTTACCATTGTATAGCTATTGGCATGAGACATGAGTTCAAGGATGGTAACCTCTTTTAGGATGGGGAAAATAATGAAAAAAGGATGGGGTGCAGTCATCACTAAAATGATAGTATTCAGTATGTTGGCCACAGAGATTTCTGTCAAAGAGGCATGGTTTAACAAAGTTGTACATCATCTCCCTCTTTCTCTCTCTTTTATTATTACTCCCACTGCCACCATCAACACAACTACTTTTAATAAAACATCAACTCTCCCTAAATTTCTTTGTCTCTCTTTCTCTCCCTCTCTTTTTCTTTCTCTTTCTGTCTGTCTTTGCCACTGTCCTTACCATCTCTATGTCTGCTATTACTTTCACCCCATCATGAGGAACAGTAGGAGTGTCATTGAATAGTTAGAGAGGGGACACACAGAAATTAGATTTCACATTTATTATATTAGAAATATATATATAAGTATGAGGTTAAAACATTAAAATCATTTATTACCAGTGGTTTGCATGCTTAATAAAAATCAGAAGACAGAAAATATTTTTATATATAAGAGGGTATAAAGATATATACATGAAGATAAGACCCTTGACAGGACTTCTTACATGCTAAAAAGGGCAGTTAAACCCAAACCACGAAAAAAAAGAATTCTTAAGACATACTGCTAATAGGCACTCATCATCATCACCGTTTAACGTCCGCTTTCCATGCTAGCATGGGTTGGACGATTTGACTGAGGACTGGTGAAACTAGATGGCTACACCAGGCTCCAATCTGATTTGGCAGAGTTTCTACAGCTGGATGCCTTTCCTAACGCCAACCACTCAGAGAGTGTAGTGGGTGCTTTTACATGTCACCCGCACGAAGGCCAGTCAGGCGGTACTGGCATACATATATATATATATATATATATCATCATCATCATCATCATCATCATCGTTTAACGTCCGCTTTCCATGCTAGCATGGGTTGGACGATTTGACTGA
>NC_068982.1:133166703-133167672 GCF_001194135.2 Octopus bimaculoides
GCACAAGAACCAGTCCAGGGGCACTGGCAACGATCTTACTTGGCTTGCCGGGTCTTCTCACGCACAGCCCATTTCCAAAGGTCTCGGTCCGTAGTCATCGCCTCGGTGAGGCCCAATGTACGAAGGTCTTGCCTCACCACCTCAGCCCAGGTCTTCCTGGGCCTACCTCTTCCACGGGTTCCCTCAACTGTTAGGGTGTGGCACTTTTTCACGCAGCTATCCTCCTCCATTCTCACCACATGTCCATACCAGCGCAATCGTCTCTCTTGCACGCCACAACTGATGCTTCATGAAAATATATACAGTAATCCCTCAACTACCCAACCCACTGCCACGATAGGTGAAAATCTGTAAAGTAGCAACGGTATTGCATATTTTTTTAAAATTATTTTTATAATTTGTATACATTTATTTTATTATAAATGGAAAACAAAACCACAGAGGAATCGATGTAAGCTTAATAAACCACAATATGGCAAGGGATTATTGTGTATATATAAATATATATATAGTAATATATCTTTCTAAGAATTTTTGAGGGTTTTCATTTTAATTGCGAAGCAACTATAACTATACAGTCAGCTTAGTATATTAAAAATATATTTACTATTCATAAAATTAGGCATTTAGCATGTATCTGATATTTTATAATAGTTTTAAGCTGTCCTGTTGATTATTTATTTTCACACTCCAGCAACAGCAGCAGCACTTTCCTTTCCATGATCTAAATGCCACTTAAGCTCTGAAAGAATTTAAAGGCTCATACTTGGCGCCAGAATCATTTTATCCATCATCATCATTTAATGTCCGTTTTCCATGCTGGCATGGGTTGGACGATTTGACTGAGGACTGGTGAAACCAGATGGCTACACCAGGCTCCAATCTGATTTGGCAGAGTTTCTACAGCTAGATGCCCTTACTAACGCCAACCACTCAGAGAGTGTAGGCATGTAGACATGTAGGCATGTA
>NC_068982.1:133168453-133175085 GCF_001194135.2 Octopus bimaculoides
GCTCCAATCTGATTTGGCAGAGTTTCTACAGCTAGATGCCCTTACTAACGCCAACCACTCAGAGAGTGTAGGCATGTAGACATGTAGGCATGTAGACATGTAGGCATGTAGACATGTAGGCATGTAGACATGTAGGCATGTAGACATGTAGGCATGTAGACATGTAGGCATGTATCAAGTAAACACCAAGTAAGTGCTATGGATAGATCATGGTTAAGCTCCAGGCTCAATAATGATACGAGTGAGGAATCCAATGTGAGTCGTTTATTAGCATGCATATATATATAAATTGACAGAATGAGATAAAAAAAAATTAAAAAAAGATTAAAAAAAAACCAAGGCAGCCAAGAGATTTCACAACATTTATCAAGAAAAGTTCATACAGCCGCCTCCGGGACACCTCATACCTCCCCTCATCAGAGACGGTGTCAGAAAACGTTTGAGTACCAATCATTATAAAGATATGAAATACAGAGGGGAAGAGAATGAATCTAGAAGTGAGAGACACAAGGATACTGCACTTGCAGTTCCATTATTCAATGGTGAATATAAATGGTGAAAAAAAATTTTTTTTTTTTTTTTTTTTTTTGGTGAAGAAACCCTCCTGTACCTGGTGAGTGGTTATATTTAGTCATTCCATACATAGAGCCTTGTAAACAGTGTTGGTCGATGGAAGGTTTTTTTTTTTTGGTGTGAATTAAAATGTGTTAAGGCTCTATGCTTGGAATGACCAAATATAACCACCATTGGAACTCACACACCAGATACAAGAAAACTTCTTCACCAAAAAAAAAAATTTATCACCACTTATATACACCATTCTACTTGAATAATGGAACCGCAAATACAACATCCCTACGTATCTCACCTCTATTTTCATTCTCTTATTTCCCTCTGCATTTCATATCCTCTCTACAATAACCAACACTCAAACACTTTCCCACACCGTCCCTGATGAAGGGATACATAAAACATCCCGGAAACAGCTGTAAGACCCTTTCTTGATAAATGCTACGAAATCTATTTACTGCCTTGGTTTTTTTTTTTATCTCATTCTGTCAATTTACATGCATGCATGCATATACATACATACATGGTAATTGTTCAGTTGTATATATATATATATATATATATATATATATATATATATATATATATATATATATACATATATATAATACTGTGGCGAATATTTATGGTATTATTTTTTTTTTTTTTAAATTACTTAATCCTATACTCGAGTTTCACTATTAATGACCAAATAAATTAATTTGGTATCTGTAGCTCATCAGTGGGATCGCTAAGTTATGCATAATTATGTAAGTATAATATGTACCAAAAACATTAGGCAAAGACATGTACAAGACAGCTCCATCTTTATACATAATGGAGCAAAGAATAGCCTGGGCAAAGTTTAGAGAGCTCTTACCTCTGCTGGCGACAAAGGGTCTCTCACTCAGAGTAAAAGACAGACTGTATGATGCACGTGTACAAACAGCCATGCTACATGGCAGTGAAGCATGGGCCGTGACTGCTGAGGACATGCGTAAGCTCACAAGAAACGAAGCCAGTATATTCCGATGGATGTGTAATGTCAGTGTGCATACTCGGCAGAGTGTAAGTACCTTGAGAGAAAAGTTGGACCTAAGAAGCATCAGTTGTGGCATGTAAGAGAGACGATTGCGCTGGTATGGACATGTGGCAAGAATGGATGAGGATAGCTGTGTGAAAAAGTGCCACACCCTAGCAGTTGAGGAAACCTGTGGAAGAGGTAGACCCAGGAAGACCTGGGATGAGGTAGTGAAGCACGACCTTCGAACTTTAGGCCTCACCGAGGCAATGACCAGTGACCGGGACCTTTGGAAATATGCAGTACATGAGAAGACCTGGCAAGGCAAGTGAGAGCATAATCCAAGGTCTCTGCCAGGGGTGCAGCCAGCCCACTTATGCGTACCTTTCCTTCATTGGACACTAAACTCTGCTTGCGAAGACCTGTTGAGGCAAGTGAAATCGGAATCGAACCAAATTCGACGACTGGCACCCATGCCAACCTCTCCTTCATTGGACACTAAACTCAGCTTGCGAAGACCTATTGGGGCAAGTGAAATCAAAATCGTAATTGAACCAAATTCGATGACTGGCACCTGTGCCAGTGGAGCGCTAAGAGCACCATCCGAGCGTGATCATTGCCAGAGCAGCTGTCCGGCTTTCGTGCCAGTGGCACGTAAATAGCACCATTTGAGTGTGATCGTTACCAGTGTCGCCTTACAGGCACTTATGAAAAAACATTCAAGCGAAGTCATTGCCAGTGCTGCTGGACTGGATCCTGTGCAGGTGGCAAGTAAAAAACACCATTTTGAGGATGGCTATTGCCAGTACCACCTAACTGGCCCTCATGCCGGTGGCACGTAAAAGCACCCACTACACTGTTGGAGTGGTTGGCGTTAGGAAGGGCATCCAGCGGTAGAAACTCTGCCAGATCAGACTGGAGCCTGGTGCAGCCATCTGGTTCGTCAGTCCTCAGTCAAATCGTCCAACCAATGCTAGCATTGAAGGCGGACGTTAAACGATGATGATAATGATGATGATATATATATATATATGAAAACTGGAACTCTGTCAGTTATCAACAAAACAGCCAGCTCATGAAATTAACATGTAATCTTTATGTAGTTCTTAGGGAGTTTCAATTTGACACACAGTGTGACAAGGCTGGCCCTTTGAAATACAGATACTACTCATTTTTTTTCCAGCTAAATGGACTGGAATAATGTTTAAAGGACACAACACATCTCCAGGAAATGAACTCATGACCTTATGATCTTGAGCCAAGTGCAGGATGTTAGGTCTCACAGACAAGATGATAATGGACTGTGATGTCTGGCAATATACTAATGCTTATCTCTTGCTCTCCAATCTTGTCCTCATTGCCCTGCTCACTGTATCATTACTATCCTATTGTCCCTCACCTTTATATACCCAGGTTTTAAGAATCAATGCATTCCCCTCTTCTCCCCACTCTTTTATTCATGTGAAGTCTCTACTCCCTACCCATGCACCCATGGCAATACTCTGCCATCGCATTTATATTTTGTTTCCTTCCCACCCCATACCTTGAGGGTATGCCCTGACATTTCGCCATCTCGCTCTCACCTTTCTCTCTCTTACACTCTTCCACTCTCTCTCTCTCTTTCTCTTGCCCTCTCATACTCTCACTCTCTTCCACTCTGTTTCTCTCATTCTTGGTCACTCACTCTCTCTCTCTCTCTCTCTTTCTTTGACTGATTAACTATGTATCTCCTCTACAGCAAGCCACCTGTTTATGTCCATCTGTCAAAATGTAGCCTCTCATCAGCTGGTACAGGGCCACCTCTACCAATGCCCATCTCTCAAAGGATCTTTGTTTTGTGAGTTCCTTGGTCACCTCAAAAGCTTCCAGTTCACTCTGGTTTTAGGAAGAGCATCCAGCCGTAAAAAAAAACCATGTCAAAACAGATTGTAAAGCTTTGAACTGTCATCTACCTAGCCAGTTTCTAGCAGACCATTCAACTCATGCCAGGATGGAAAATTTACATTAAATAATGATGATGATGATGATGATGATATATGGCACTAACAGAAATACATCTGAACGCTAACATATCAGATGTAGACATATCAGATGCTGAGATATACATACCAAAGTATGCTGTATTTTGAGAAATAACTCATAGAGGAGTAGCAATGTACATCTGGGAAGATGTCACGCCTGTGGTCCTGTTGTCACACTCAAACTCAGTTTAACATTCTGGTAGTACACATTAAACAGACCAAAACAGTAATAGGTAGTGCATATTGCCTATCAGATGCTCCAAATCATGGGAACGTATTTGAAGAAAGCCTCAAAAAATGGAAGAAGTATGATCCAGCCTTGATGACAGCTTCTAGGAACCTTTAACAGACTTAATATTGAATAGCATGAGGGCCACCTTCTCTCAGGTATGTCACTGCATGAACAGAGGCTAACAGAGCCTCTGCTCAACCTCACAAACATGCTCTTTATGGAGTAAATAGTGTTCCACCCAACAAGGAATAGAAATGTCCTGCTTTACAAACAACGTGGCACTCAGACATAATATTAAGGTGACACCATCAATTTTCGCAGACCATAACTTAATAGAACAATGTATGGTCTACAGAGAACTGCAGACATGCAGGCTATGAGAAGTACCCAACTCCTTACCAACCTGAACTTTCATAAACCTGATTGGAAGATTATTCAGAAAAAGGTCATGGAATAAAACTGGTCTACAAGTCTCTCTACACATTATAGTGGCATAAAGCTACAGAATTTTATGATAATCTTATTGCATATGCAGTAAGCTTGCTCCAAAGAGAATTTCAAACTGATAGAAAAACATAATTCCCAAGGATAGGAAGATTCAAATAAGGCAATGAGCAAAGATCTCAAACTAAGTGGGTCAGTAAAGGATAGCGAAGAATCCTATCTCAAACAAACACTGCTTGAGACTGAAAGTGAACTCAAACACTCCTATGAGAAGGAGAGGCTAGAGAAAGAAGCCAGGGCTGTAGAAAATGTAAAAACAAACCCTAAAACCTTCTATAGATTTGCAAAAGAGTCTGCTTCAGTACAGTACAAGATAGGGCCACTGTTCAAAGAAAAGGTCTCATTGACTGCAGACTCCCAGAGGGCAAGTGAAATACAGAATAATCAATGCAAAAGTGTTTTCACAACTCTGTTGGGACACTTGCAAATAGCTATGACTGGTGAGTTCTTTGGCACCACAACCCTACACAAAGAGATGGCAATTATTAATAACGTCAAATTAGAAGAAACTGATGTGACATCAGCCATTGATGAAATAAGCCTAAACTTAGTCACAGGCCTTGATGGATTCTCAGCAATCCTCCCAAAGAAATGCAAAATCACTACAAAGTCTGTTCCAAAGCTTCCTCACAACTGGGAGACTTCTCAGAAAGTCAAAGGATGCCATATGTCCTATTCCTAAAGGAGGTAGCAGAGCAGATGCTAAAAATTATAGGCCTATCTCTCTTACATCTCATGTCAGCAAAGTCAAGGAATGCATTGTCAGGAGGAAACTGATCATGTTCCTGGAAGATAATGACTTGCTCTCTGACACCCAGCATGGCTTCTGCTCTGGAAGAAGCTGCTTTACACAACTTCTGCAACATTATGAGAGTGTAGAAACAACTAATGAATCGTTCAAATGTGGATATGATATATCTAGATTTTGCAAAGGCTTTTGATATGGTTGATCATGAAATGATATGTCACAAGCTATAGACTCGGCATCATCAGAAAACTGTGAGAGTAACTACATGACTTCTTAAAAGACAGAAGCCAGCCTGTGGCAGCTAATGGGACTCTCTCCGAGGAGACAATAATAGTGAGTGGAGTGCCTCAGGGCTGCTGTTTATGGTGGCTCTTTTGGACAATACAAAATGTAGTACAAGCAGTCAAGTAATTTTCTGGTGTTAATCTTCTACAGAAAGACCTAGAAGCCATATATAAACAGGCTGACAAAAATAACATGCAATTTAATGCAGGGAAATTCGAAGCCCTCTACTATCAGCTAGCTTGTGCTAACATACTGCAGCAATGATACTTTGGACCAAAAGGAGTGGCAATCTTACAGTCATGTACAGTGCATAATCTGGAGATTGAGATAAACAACAATGCCTCATTTCACAAACATATCTCCAAGATGGTGACAATGTGCAGGCAAACTGTCAGATGGATTCTGAGAACTTTCAAAACAAGAGACCAGGAAACTATGCTGGTTCTATAGAGGATGTTTGTCCTCAGCTGCCTGGATTATTGCTCTTAACTGTATCACCCTACACTGTCAAATAAATAGCAGAACTTGAGGTGGGGGATAAAATCTACTTAGACCAGTATGTACAACTATCTAAATATTATCAATGAATTTTACTTAAAAACTGCTACAAACTTTTTAACCAACCCAATATATATATATATAGATATATATATAAACTCAATATATATATATATATATATATATATATATATATATTGTTTGTAAATAAATCCGAAAGAAGAAGCATAAATATATATGCATGCATATATATATGTGTGTGTGTGTGTGTGTATATATATATATATATATATATATATATACACTGGTACTTATATATGTAAAACACAGTCTTTACAGATGTATATATATTCTCATAATTGTTTAAAATAAATAAATAGACAGAGTATACTGCCTAACAGTTGATGCATACTACCTCTGGATGCCCTCCATTTTCATCTTGCCATATGAATTAAGGGTAAAACCACTTTTTACTCTCGCCCATTTATTACGCTCAGTAGTGTAATTGCCACGCAATAACCAACACTTGTGTATTAACTGGGTATTCTACCAGCAGTATATTGGATAGATACTATCCCTTAGTTGGTTGGATTCACGACCTCTAACTCTCTTTGAATTCATCATCATCATCATCATCATCGTTTAACGTCCGCTTTCCATGCTAGCATGGGTTGGACGATTTGACTGAGGACTGGTGAAACCGGATGGCAACACCAGGCTCCAGTCTGATTTGGCAGAGTTTGTACAGCTGGATGCCCTTCCTAATGCCAACCA
>NC_068982.1:133175990-133191297 GCF_001194135.2 Octopus bimaculoides
ATATATATATATATATATATATATATATAAACACACACATATACACAAATACACACATATATACACACACACACATATCTACACACACACATATACACACACATATATATACACATACATATATACACACACACATATATACAAGCTGATGTAACCAGCAATTCCTGGGAAAGTGGGGCTTATCCCTTGGTTCCGTTCACATAGTTGTTTCGCTAATCCAGTAACAACAGTACAAAGTATGTAGCCCTTAAAACGGTTTTTGTGCATTTATTGAGAATACCGAACTGTCTTACACAGGATACTGTTTTGGGGAATTCTCAATAAGTTATGAATACCCAAATTGTGAAGTCAGTTATGCAATAACAAGAAATTAATTATCCAATAGTAAGAATTCAAATAAAGTAGCCCCAAAAAGGGTTTTAATACATTCCCAGAGTATATAGAACTTAGGATGAAATACTAATAAGGTATGTATACTAAAATTGTGAAGCATGTTACGTAATAACAGGCTAATCAGATATGAGATAATAACAATTCAAAGTAAATAACTCTGAAAAAAGCTTTTGTGCATTCACAGAGAATATTACCCTCAGCGGTGCTAGTGTTGGTATATTCGTGAATAAGTCACTAACCAAAATAAGTGGATCTATTGTTTAGGAAAATACTATTTACTTGTTTAAGCATTGTACTGGATAAATTGCAAAAATAACTCAAATAGTTCAAATACTAAGAAATAAGCATACTCAATTTGATTTATGCAAAATAATTTATGAACATGAATGGGTTATTTCCCTTGGCTATATATAAGGATATCTTTCAGAAGCAGATTTCCACATATATAGTAGATAAATGTGACACTTCTAACAGTGGTAGAATTGGCAGAAACAAGAAAATATTTTCTAAATACCTTTTCTTTCATTGATCAATTCACTTCTTTTCCTTCACACTTCAAATAAGACAAAGTACCAACAATATACTGAGCTGATTTAAGTCACTGCAATATTCCTCTAAATAAATTGGTTATGTCTCTTTACTCCAGTTTTATATTGTTGGGTGGTTTATGAAGGTAGTATTCTCAGACTATGTCAAATATAGAACCTGTATTTGATATGAAAATACACATCAAATATCCTTCAGTCAGTTTAAATGCAAACACTTGTATATGAGTTAATAATTAACGTTTCGTCTCTATCGAACTACAGTTATTTCACTTTTAGATCAGTTATACACTTGGTTGAAAACAAGTGACTATATCTCTTCCTTTACAAAAGTTGGCTTTATATTTTGTCCAAAGAAAGTGTTTGTTTCTTTTTATGCTTCATAAGATTGATATAGATTTGTGGCTGAGAAACTACAGTTAATTCTACTTCAGAAAATTTATGCCATTGAGCTAGACATCCAAATTGGTATTCTAATTGTATCAATCTCATTTCTACTGGACATGAGGTCTGTTCTACAAAAAAAGGGTCGTAAAACTTGCCTTTTGAATTCTAAAGAGAACAAGGGAGTATAATAAAAGGCAATTTCCTGCTACATTGAAAATAGCAACAATTATGAAGACATGCTTATTCATTGACTTGAGTATGGAAGCAGATATTTTTAAGTAGTTTAAAAGGTAACTAACATTCTACAATGTGTAATCTATTTTAACTAATTACATAAAGCTTTTTGGTGTAATGATTCATGCATATAAAGAAAAATATCATTCACTGATTGGGAGGATTTTAGTTGACTATTTGACACAGAAGTAAAGTGGTACAGAAGTAAATATACCAATTGTGATGTTAGTCAATAACTTATTTTGTTCACGATAAAGCAGGTGGCTGTGAGAAAAAGAACGTTATGTGAATTCTCAGGATGGAAAAAAAATTGTCATTTTATTATTATAAAGGAATGCTTATTATAATGATAGGAGTGGTCAAATCATTGGAGCTTTGAACATAATGCTTTGTAATATTTGTTCTGACTCCTTAGGTTCTGAGTTCAAATGCCACTGAGGTCAACTTTGCCTTACATTTTTTAGGGTTGAAAAAAATTTGATTGAGCACTGTAAACATCCTATCTTTTCATTGGTATCAAGGGGATTACATTATCTATTGTGTTCTTAACTTGTTTTGGTATGGTGAGGTTTGTGGGCTTATTATAGCAAATCAAGCAGCCAAATAAAGGTTTCAATTGTTCTGAAATAAAGGTTTCAACATGTGACTGTTGAGAAAGAAGTTCTAAAGAAAGCAATAAGGATGAGAGAAAATACTTCTGCATACTAAATAAAATATGGTAAAATCACATGTATGTAATACTGTAAGCTGCAAAACATTGATAAACTGGGAATATACAGTTAGTAAACACCCTCTATGGGTGTTTCAATCCCACCCCCACAAGAAGATAATCTCCATAAGTTCATTTGATTCAAATGTTTAAACAATGATTATATAGCAATATATCATTATTATCATCATCATTTTAACATACACTTTTTCATGCATGCATTGGTCAGATGGAATTTGTTTAGGGAGATTTTATCCAGCTGGTTACCTTTCTGTTGCCAACTCTTGCTTGATTCCAAGTAAGGTAACATAACCCTTTTTGCTGCACATGCTTTCACAGAAGATTGGAAACAAAGGACACTACTTGTATGATAGTCCTCGTTTACAACTACCATGCAACATAAAGGCAAGGAGACACCAACACATACACACACATATACACAACAAACTTCTTTCAGTTTCTGTCAATCACATCCACTCACAAGGCTTTGGTCAACCAAGGGCTATAATAGAAGACACTCGTCTTCTACTACGAAACTATGTAGATGGGAAGCAAGCTTCTTAACCACACAGTCATACCTACACCTAATGACATCTGTAACCAAAAACACCTCTCCTTATATCACTCCTCCAACTAAGTTAAACTAGAGATCTTGCTTAGTAATAATTTCAAAAACAAAATAGAACCTCATCAACTCACCTAAACTAGGGACTGAACCAGGGTTAAAGTTCCTTTAGTCTAATGCTCTCTCAACTGAGCCATTTTAGCTATACGCAAATAGCCTTATAATTTATAGTAATATTCACTGTCATTAAAATGAGGCTATTTTGAAAAGTATACCAAAAAAGTATACCAAACTATACCAAAGCTCTGAAAAATTGAACATGCCAATGGATTAAAGAGACATATAGACTACAAAAAGTGAAAGAACAGTCTGATGAACTGTGAGGCATATAACACCTCTGACACCCTCTCCGCAGACCATCAGATTGTAAATTGACTCTCCAATTGTGTCTTAGAACAAGCAGACAAAAGAAAATCCTGATTATTTATAACTGGTCAACTCTGCTACAGGATGCTAACTTGGCTAACAGATACCACATTAAAGCAGGAACCATTCTGATTCTCTCTGTACTCAAGAGCATCTGCAATCAGAGGGATCAAATACCAATCTCTACAAGGCTCTTTGTGATGCACACAAACACTTCACAGAGATGTGTGTGCCCAAGAAGACCAGGATGAGGAAAAGGGACCTATGGGAGGACATAGATGCAGTGAATCAGAGAGAGAGGGATAAATGGCGGCAAAGGTAAAGAGAGCCAATTCCACTCCCCAAAACAGAGACATCTTAGAACAGGCTATCAGGAAGCTAAATGAAATGCACAACAAAAACATAGTTTGATATGTAGAAGGAATCGCTGGGATCGACACAGCTATTGACAACAAGAAGTGTGCCAAAGTGTGGAAGATTTGTAATGAAGTCACCAGCCAAAAGTATACAGAGCTACTCTAAAGGCTTAATCTCCTATGGAATGTCTCAACCTCGGGAAAGTCCATTTTGAAAAGATCCTTGCTTCCACAGATAGTCAAACAACTGACAGTACATTTCAAACTAAGAATATCATTGAAAGAGAATTTCCCATAAATACTAAAGATTTCACAATTTTCAAACTGAATAGATATCTGAAGGAATTGCCTAATAATAAAGCAACTAGACCAGACAGGATTCCTGGCAAAATGTGGAAGACTGGCACCCTCAAGGAAGAACTTCTCAAAGTATACAAGACTTTAGATGGTGACACACCAGAGATATGGTCCAAAAGTGGTATTGTTCCCATCCCCAAGAAAGGAAATCTGACACTGCCAGAAGACTACAGAGGAATTAGTCTTAACCAATAGCAGCAAAAATTTATAACAAGATGCTGCTGAAGAACATGAGAACATACCTCAGTCCATTACTTCAAAACAACCAGAATAGATTTAGAGAAGGATGCTACATTATTTCCCACATCCTCACTCTGCAGAGAATCATTGAAATGTTGATGTTTTGACATTCATGAACTTCAAGAAAGCATTCAATCCAGTCAACAAAGAGATAATGAAGATCCTCAGGATGTATGGAATCCCTGAAAAGATTGTGAGAGCCATCAGCATCATGTACTCCAAAGCCTTTGCAAAAGTCTTATCAGCTAATGGGAAAACTGACATCTTGAAATCAAGGCAGGAATAATACAGGAAGATACGCTAGCTCCATATCTCTTCATCATTGTAGTGGACTATGTGATGAGATGCATCCTAAAAGATCACCAACATCTCAGTTTCACTCTGCAGAGAGCAACTGCCAAAAATGAAAACAAACCAGAGAAGTGTATCACTGACACAGACGATGCAGATGATTTAAGCCTGATGTCTGAATCCATGTTTGATGCCCAGGCATTCCTGATATGAATTGGAAGAGCAGCTCAAGAAGAGTAGGGACTATGTATAAACACTAACAAGATTGAGGTGATGATGTTCAATGTCTCTGGAACTCTCAAATCACTCGCTGGAGATGACATAAGACAAGTTGAAGACTTCAGATATCTCAGTGCATGGTTATCCTCATCAGAGAAAGATCTTGAGACAAAAAAAGCCCAAGCCTGGAATGCTATCAGTAAACTAGACATGATTTGATAGTCATCACTCCTGGGAAGACAAAAAAGTCATGTTCTTCAAAGCAACAGTAGAAAGTGTGCTACTTTACAGGTCCAAAATTTGGATTCTGACAAAAACATTGTAGGAACAACTAGAAGGGTGCTACACCTGCTTACTCCAACAAGCATTGAATATCAAATGGTAACAGAGGGTGACCAATAAAGACCTCTACAGGAACCTTCCCTGATATCAGAACCAGCAGACACCATTTTGTTGGGCACTGCTACCAGGTCAGGAACAAATGTATCAGGAATGTGTTACTCTGAGAACCAATAGGAGCAGAGATCAACCAACTACCACATATGTTGACAGACTAATGATTGACAGCAGCCTATCAGTGCCCAAGTTGAAGTCAGCAATGGATAGCAATGACTATTGGAGGAACATCTGTGCAGATTGAGGCAACCCAATCTACAGGGTATCCACAAAGTCTGGGTACATGGAGTAAATAAAAATATAACATAAACAATTAAATATAAGAAATAATAATTTCTTAAAGTATGTGTTAATCCCCATGTACCCAGACTTTGTGGACACCCTGTAGAAGAGATACCAAAAAAACATATCAAATGATGAGGTGAGAACTCATTACAAATTATAAAATAACTCAAAATATAAATAGGCTAGTTTGTTTTTATACAAATGTCTTTTACATATTTTAGTACTGTCTGAAATATGTTTACATAAATAATAGAACAGGCATATTGTAAGTATGGCAAACACACATCTTAACACAAAGCACATTCATAAGCACACTAGTTGTCACTCAGCCTGCTTAAAGTAACAGCCCAAACTCACATAAACCACACCCATCAATAAAGGCGATACTAAAAATATAAAGGGCAGGTTTGTTCCAACTGGAATGCCTTTTATGGTGGTTTTTCAACTAAGACTGATTTTGGATTACACATGAAAGTTTATTTCGTAGCAACCAGATTTCCCTCAAATCACAATCTACTGTTTTGAATTAGGAACGGATACAGTGAAAACTAAAAATAAGACTTGCCTAATTTAAACCGGTGAATGTATGTATGTGTACACACACACACACACAGTCATTCACACAGACTGGAGTGAATCTGGTCTTTAAGCCCATCTGACGAAAATAATGGGCATGTTTCAGTCTGATTAGCTCTCCTCAGCAAAGCAGGTTGTCCCAGTCGGTAAGATTCATCAGTATTTGCCTCTGTTTGTGTGTGTGTGTGCACGCGCGCGCGCGCAGGAATAGAGGAATAGAATGTAGTGACGGTGATTATGTATGTCAACAAATTTGGTACTAAAGCAGCGTGGTCCCGAACGCACAGTTGCGCAGTCACGCGTCCGCGCTAGCTAGTCGTGAGTGGTAGATCCTAACCCTAACCCTATTCCTAACCCTAACCCTATCTCTAACCCTAACCCTAAACACGTATTCATTTGCACACACGCTCGCACGCGCACTTTTTGTAGGATCGACTACTCACGACTAGCTAGCGCGGACGCGCAACTGCAAGTTCGGGACCACGATGCTTTAGTAGTACCACAAATTTTCCAACGAGGAGAAAAATATGAACATTTTTATTTCTTTTTTTTTTTTAATCTTTTGACTTCACTATAGTTATACTCTGTTTATCTTTCAATATCTGAACCAACAACCTGTCGTTTAAAAGTAATCCTCGGAATGTTCATTAGTATAAACAATAAGCCTTAATGTAAAATAACGCTTTTACTCTTTGTTTGGCGTCGAACTACAAGAAATATGAATAGAAATATTACACACACGTACACATAAACACAAAAGGTTTCTGAAACAGAATAGAACAAAAGGTCACGAATGAAACCGGTTTCTTATCTTTTGTGTGAAAGAGTATAGCATTAGTTCTGTTTCCTTAGCAACATGTTTTCGTTCGAGTACTTTATTATGCAGCCGCGAGACGACAGGTGACACGATATAAAGACAAACAATTAAGCGACCGGCGTAAATACACAAACACACAATCAGACAATCATGCATATACACACATCCCTGAAGGGGAAGGTACGACTTTTATAAAGAAACAACCTTGATAAGCAATAAGGTTAGATAGACAGTAAGAAAGACGAGCAGTAAGCAACAGGTGTCTTTCCTCAATTAGTTTATAATAAGGAATGTAACAGAAAACCGTTTTTCTTTTCCTTTATGATATGACGTAGGTAGCAGATAGAGTTTTGTAAGGAAACAAAGAAATTGATATAAATTCCGAGATTAAACCCTTTCCCCGTCATTTCTTTGTTATCTAGTTAGTTCATTTATAAATATATTTCTATTTTATAATACAAGTTATATGTAGATTTTTAAAACCATTAATGTTAAAAATAAAATAAATTCACATTTAAAAAGATATATTACATCTTCATTTCCAGAGCTATCTCTGACTCCTGAGGGAGGAAATATACTGGAGGAATGATGGCGTGGATGCCTTGCCCAAGTTGATATGATGTCTAAAAAGTTTTCGGAGTATGAATGGGATAGTAAGATGTTCATACTTTTCTTCCCCGGGTCAATTTGCGAAGAATATGCGTTAACCGAGAGACAGAGCCGTCTTAACAATTTTATAGGCCTCCGAACATTCTGTTCGTGGACTTATAATCGCTTTTAATAAATAAATGTAGGGGCCAGGGGGCGTCCTACATTCATTTTTCTGAAAGTAAGCCACAACATACATATGTTAGCATTGGGCCCAGAGTAGTGAACCTGTCTTAAGAAGGCATTGAGCTGGAATCGAAACCAAGTACACACGGCTCCAAATAAGACTAACTCCCACATTTTTCTTCCCTCATTTTTTTTCTTTTTATCTTCCATTCTCTTTTGTTTATACACATTCATGAACATAGAAGTATTTTCATCAGACGTGAGAGCGGTGAAATGAGAAAGAAATGTTGTTGGATTCTGCATTTTGCCTGGAAATCGGTTCGGCATGTATTAAATATTGTTTATACGTTAATCCCTCGCCATATCGCGGTTTATTATTTAAGCTTACGTCGATTCCTCCGTGGTGTTGCTTTGCATTTATTGTAAAATAAATATATACAAATTATAAAAATAATCAAAACAAATATACAGTACAGTACGGTTTCTACTTCGCGGATTTTCACCTATCGCGGGTTTTTTTGGAACGTAACACTCACGATAGTCGAGGGATTACTCTGTGTGTGTGTGTATGTATGTATGTATACACACACACAGAAGTTGTTTCCATAGTAATTGTGATTGGAAAAGACGGAGCATATGTTAACAACAGAAATTCATGTTTATCAAACCATTTGTTATCTTTTGCAGTTAAGCTTTAAGCACCAAACCAAACCTAAAAGTGATCATTTCATGCAACGTTACTGAACAGAAAAATTGTTGAAAAAAGTTAGTGATCGCCCAAAATTTTGTTTTCTTTCAAATGTTTATTTAGTTACTAAAAATGCAAACCTTCAATCATTCGGTTATATAAAAGTCCCTTTTCTGACGCACCATGTATTTGTTAAGTTTAATGACAACGTTTAAGAAATTAATAATCTAACCTTAATATTACGCAAAACAACTTTTCTCTCTTCACTGAGAACATTAAAGGTCTTGTACTTACCTGTTTGGCAGTTTTACACAGAAAAACATAAGAACGTTAATTTAGTTTCATTGAGTATCCGCATTATTATCTCGTATAAAAAGTGTAGTTGATGCTTAAACCCGAAGTCAGCTCCCAAGTAGACTCAAGGACTAGTAACAAAAACATAACAGTCTTGAACAGGAGAAATTCATTATCCAATAAGGCCTTAGTATTTTTAAGACAGCAGAAGATAATTTGAAGATTTGACTAATACCCCTAGCAAATCAAACGACTAGGTAAAGACTTCTTAGTATAATAATATACTATAATGCCTGGTATCTAATGAGAGAGCAGTTGGGAAAACATTTACGTGATTGATCATACTGATCGGTAGTTGATATGAACAAATGAAAAGTTGTTATTTACAAGTTCTGACTGACAGATTCTTCGTATCATCCAGGTGGTGTGAAAAAGTCGTTGTTTGAATAACTTCGTAAAATATCATCTCTCTCTCTCTCTCGTTTATACATGAATATTTATATATAAATAAATATATGTATATATGTAAATATATACAGGTATATACATACATACATATATACATACATATATATATATATATATATATATATATATATATATATATATATTCTTATATTCTTTTACTTATTTCTGTCATTTGACTGCGGCCATGTTGGAGCATCGCCTTAAAGAGCTTTAATGGAAGAACTTGACCCCAGGACTTATTCTCTGTAAGCCTAGTACTTATTCTATCGTCTGCTTTGTCGAACCACTAAGTTACACCGGCATCGATTGTCAAGCGATGGCGGGGGGGGGGTAAAACACACACACACACACACACATACATATACACACATATATATTTAATTAGAGGTTATAATATCCTCATTAAGGGATAAAAATATCCAATGAATTACATACAGGTTCATTGCCTATTACATTTTTGAGAATATTGATATTCATAACATAATAGGTCTAAATATAAATCTTGGTTTATAAATACTCAAATTTAAATTCAGAAAAGGGAGATGCAGCATTAATATAATTTATTAACTGCAAAAATCCAGCTGTTTCAATTTTGCCCAAAAATTAAATTCCAATAATTAAATCATTGTATTGGGCATCTTGTCAAAGTAGGAGGTGAAATCCACCTCCATTGCTAATACACCGCATGCTCCGTACAGTTTGGCGAAGTGCCGCTAGAATTCCATACATATCTGCTTGAATTTGTGTAGCATGTGCCCATCCCAGCCTATCAAAAACTGAACTGTGGCTTTGTTGCTTCATTGCTCCTCTTCTACCCGGAACAATCAAATGGCTTTCGTCCCTTCATGTCTTAGCGCACGTGCCTTAGCTCTGACAACGCAACCTTTGTGCTTGGCATTGAAGAATTGATCAAGAGCCAATCTCGCCACCAGAATGTCAGATGCTATACCTCTCCTAAGCACGTCTTCAAGTTTTCTAACTAGGTCTCTCTCTATTCTGGATTTTTTAAAGTTATTTCCTTACTAAATCCTATTGCTTCTACTCTAATATCGTTTTTCAGGACTATCCATCAATGGTTGTTGACGATTGCACCTAACAACTTCCGATAAACTAACTTACTAACCTGATTTCTGAATGCTTGACACGCCGGGAAAGACGCATTCAGCTTCCAGTACCCGCGGCCCTGCCTATGGATCCAATCTAGGTCGACTGTGAAGATCATAAATTGGTGGTCTGTGTAGCTGACAACTTTGAATTGTGGACAACCTATGCTCCTTCTATCTACTGGCCTACAGAATATCCTATCTAGATATAATCTGGAAAACCTGGTGTTGTTTACCCATGTTGTTTGGTGCATTCGATCCAGTCGATACCTGTCAGCCAGTTGGAAGTGGCTGAGCAGGTTTGTGAGGCTTTTACACCCCCCTTCTCCTATAGGTTATCCCCACCATATCTAGGTGTGTATCCAAGATGGCATTCTAATTGCCCACTAGCACTAAAATGCAAGAAAAACCTTCAGATGTCTGAAGAAATCCAGCTGCCCTGCCCCAGCCAGAGCGCACATAGAGACTAGTCTAAAAGCACCACCTTCCCTATTGCTCACACCTAGGACTACCAACTTACCATCTGGGTCCAGAAAGATCGTCTGAACCTCAAGATCCAGGCCTTTCTCAAATACTATTGCCACCCCGCCTCCCATTCCGGGGTGACTAAGAGATGCGTAGATCTCAAAATTATCGAAAATAGAGGCTAGATTGCATATGTCGAAAATTCTGGTTTTGTTGACGGCTGTCACGTCCAAAGCTAGTTTTTAAGGAGGTGATCTTGCTTCCAGGGTAACCGCAAGACCTTGCTTCCAGGGTAACCCACTCTCATCATCACTATGCTGGCCAGAACGAGTTGTGTGAAAGAAAAAGAGATCTGGTTGGAGGTTCTCTGCTAACCCCGTTAAAAGTCTTTTGGAGGCTGTTATATTGAAGGTTCTCACATCGTGGGGGAAGACCTCCTGAATATTTTTGTAAGTTGTTAACGGTACATGCACTAACAACAGCTCTTTCGGCACTTTAAGAGTGCTGGTATCGTGTATTGCTCCCCATCTCTCAATCTCTTTATTTCAAGTTATGAGGGCCTCAAGATCTTTGTTTGCTCTCCC
The DNA here is from genome assembly GCF_001194135.2 of Octopus bimaculoides. Classification (NCBI taxonomy): domain Eukaryota; kingdom Metazoa; phylum Mollusca; class Cephalopoda; order Octopoda; family Octopodidae; genus Octopus; species Octopus bimaculoides. The sequence goes on from NC_068982.1 coordinate 133,187,163, forward strand.
CACTGGGGTCTGTGAATTTATCATTTCCTCAGAAAGCTCTGTTTTGGGGGTGAGGTAGGATTGTGGTGCTGTTGGTTGTGCTGGTAGTAGCATCTTTTTTGTGTTGATGGTTGTGGGGCTGGAGGGGTTGTCTGTGTGCTTGTGTTTGTGTGGGTGTTTATGTATGTGTGTTTTAGAGGAGAAGATAGAGAGCTGGGTTGAGGAAAGCCCTGGTTGGTCCTCTCAGTTGAAGTTCTTGTCAATTTTGGTGGTAACGGTGGTGGTGGTGCAGTTGGGGCTGTTGTTACTGCTGTTTCTGATACTGCCCCTTTTCCTACTGCTGCCAGTCCTTCCACCTTAGACAGAGCCACTGCTATGGTTCTGCCTTGAGATGCTGTTGTTGCTTCACTCTTCTTTACCCTTGTAGGTGATAATGTTGTTGTGGCAATGGTTGTGACATTGGTGGTGGAGCCCTCCTTTCTTGTTTTTGTTTTGTAGACAGAACACCCGTAAATGATGTCACAGACATGGCATCTTGGACATCTGCCTTCCACAATCACTCTCAACTCAGTTCCATTCGGCAAGGAGATCAGGTTAAGGATCCTCTCCAGCTGATATAGCTTTACATGGAGCAGCACCTCCAGTGTGATCCCTGTCCAGTTCTCCTTCCTTGATCTCTTAACCTCCATGAGAGTGTCAATCTTATTTATTACCACACAAGCGAGTACCCACTGCAAATCTAGTTCTGGTGGCACCCTGATATGGTAATCTTTATCGTCTTTTTCTCATATACGTGGGAAGAGCACGAATTCCTCGCTGCAGCATGCAGCAAGCAAGTGTCGAATTGCCAGAGCAACAAAACTTTCACCCTGTCAAACTGCTTTGTCTTCAATATATGACCGATGTCCTACCATGTATCCTGTAAGGCCCTTTCTATATGGACGTTCTTTGTCGTTTTGATTTACGTCACTATTTTTATGACTGTAGCTGTCAATGATTCAGGTGGTGGAGACATCTCTGCCCTCCTCACATGGATTCTTCAAAATTTGGCCGCATTTGCCAATTTAGAGGCTTTGTTCTCTAGGGAGAGGGCAAAGAGTTATTTTTAGGTGAAAGAAGTCTTATTATTGTTGTTGGTGATAGAGCTGTAACCACTTTCAGTGGTAACAGAATTTTTACTTGACCTCACAAAACTGTTGTCCATTGGGTAAACAATACTCTCCCCAAACCAGGAATGATAACCTATTAGACCTCTGTTTCACCAACAATGTAATCTTATCCAACAACCTTCTCAGACTACAACATGGTAGAACTGACAATGTATGGTCCAAAACCAATTAATGATGTATTCCACATAGACGGCACCCAAAGTCTGTCTAGACTAAACTTCCACAAGGCTGACTGGAAGTCAACTGAAAAGTTAATTGTCCAGCAAAATTGCCCCAAAAGTCTCTCTATGCAAAATATCGATATGGAACTTAAAGAATTCATGTCAATAATGTGAGCCATATTCAATAAACTTGTCCCATAGAAGAGAGTAGCCACATACAAAAACATCATTCTTCAAGACAGGAGAGTCCTTATGAGAATAAAGATCCCCAATTGCTTAGATAAACAACTTATTGCCAGCAAGAAATCCTTCCTAGAAGAGAGACTTTTAGAGATCAAGAATAAACGCAGACTCTCCCATGAAAAAGAAAGGGTAGAAAGAGAAACCAGGGCGGCAGAAAAAAAAAAAACCCTAAAGCTTTCTACGAGTTCACAAAAGAGTGTCTGCTTCAGTGCACTACAAGATAGGGCCACTGTTTGAAGAAGACGGCTCAATAACTGCAGACCCCAAGAGAATGAGTGATATAATATCAGTCATTGAAGAGATGAGCTCAAACTCAGCAATGGATCCAGATAGATTTCCATCTGTTCTCCCAAAAACAAGCAGGAAAGCTCTTGCAAAACAACTGCAGATACTTTTTCAGAGTTTCCTTGCATGTGAAAAACTTCCCAAATTGTTAAAAGAGAGTATTATATGCCCTCTCCATAAAGAAGGAAGCAGAGCTGATGCTAAAATTTACAGACCTATCTCTCTGACTTCACATGTTAGCAAGGTCATAGTATGCATTGTCAGAAAGAGAATGATCCCGTTCCTGAAAGAGAATAACTTGCTCGCCAACACAAAACATTGTTTCCGCCCAGGGAGGAGCTGCCTCACACAGCTACTACAACATTATGAGTGGCTCAGCAGCTCAACCACTCAAATGTAGATGTGGTATATTTCGACTTAACTAAAGCCTTTGACTAAGTTGATCATGGGATGATATGTCACAAATTACATGACTTTGGTATCACTAGAAATCTGGGAGTGTGGCTGCACGTTTTGAAGGGTAGAAGTCATGCAATTTCAGCCAATGATGCTCTCTCTGGGGAGACATCAATCTGCAGTGGAGTTCCTCAGGGAACTGTACTGGAACTACAACTGTTTGTAGTGGCTCTCTCAGACATACAGTCAGCCACTCACATCAGCTATGCTAACAATACAAAGGTGTCTCTGGCAGTCAAGAACCCTGATAGCATAGAAAAACTGCAAAATGAACTGCATGCAATATATCAATGGGCTGATGAAAATAACATTCAGTTCAATTCTGATAAGTTCAAACACTCTGCTTTCAGCCCATAGTCTACATTCAGAATACATAGCGCCAGGGGGCAATGCAATCCCAGAGTTAGAATCGGTGTGAGACCTTGGAATCCACATGAGTATTGATGCAATATTCCATGTGCATATTGCCAGGATGGCAACACTGCACAGGTGAGCAGCTGGATGGATCTTCAGATCATTCAGAACCAGAAATAGGGATACCTTGCTACTCCTATGGATGAACTTTGTCCTCAGTCATCTGGTTTACTGCTCCCAGCTGCAGTTGCTGCAGAGCATCAAATTGGTGGCAGAACTTGAGGCAATTCAGTACTACTACACAAAGAAGATTGACTCAATGACACAGAGGAGCTACTGAGAGAATACTCCTGAAGCTCTACTCCTTGAAGAGAAGGCGAGAAATGTATGCAGTGATATACATATGGAAAATCCTGGAAAGTCTGAAATTCCAGATGAAGCCTCATCGCAACAGAGGGCACAAAGAAGAGCAGTTCCATTCAATTCTTCACCAAAACAGTACTGAAAGGGGACCTAAAAACACTGAAAGGCAGTACTCCAGCCTCTGACTGAAACTAGCAGGCCAATAAATAATAAAAGAATATATATATATATAATGTTCAAAGCATGATCGTCGAACACTGGACCTCACAGAGGCAATTACAAGTGACCAAGACTTTTGGCAATATGCCATACTTGAGAAGACCTGTCAAGCCAAGTGAAACTGTAATTATCACTGATGCTAGTGTCGTGTAACTGACATGAAAAAAGCACCTTCAAACGTTGGGCGATATGCCATATCTGAGAAGAACTGTCAAGCCAAGTGAAATCGTAGTCATGGCCAATGCTAGTGTCATGCAACTGGCATGTAAAAAGCACCTTTTGTACATTGGACCTGATGGAGACAGTGACAAGTGATTGAGACCTTTGGCAATATACCGTGCTTGAGAAGACCTGTAGTCATGGCTGATGCTGATGCTGCATAACTGGCACCTGTGCCAGTGACACCTAAAAAGCATGCACTACACTCTTGGAATGGATAGTGTTAGGAAGAGCATCCAGCCGTAGAAATCATGCCAAATCAGATTGGAACCTGGTGTAGCTCTCCAGCTAACCAATTTTCAGTCAAACTGCCCAACCCATGCCAGCATGGAAAGCAGACATTAAATGAAGGTGATAATGATGATAAGGATATGTGTGTGTATATATATATATATATATATATATCATCATCATCATCATCATCATCGTTTAACGTCCGCTTTCCATGCTAGCATGGGTTGGCCGATTTGACTGAGGACTGGTGAAACCGGATGGCAACACCAGGCTCCAATCGAATTTGGCAGAGTTTCTACAGCTGGATGCCCTTCCTAACGCCAACCACTCAGAGAGTGTAGTGGGTGCTTTTACGTGTCACCCGCACGAAAACGGCCACGCTCGAAATGGTGTCTTTTATGTGCCACCCGCACAAGAGCCAGTCCGGGGGCACTGGCAACGATCTCACTCGAA
>NC_068982.1:133193612-133194532 GCF_001194135.2 Octopus bimaculoides
AAAAAATAAAATTGAAATCAAAATATAAATAAAAATAAAAATAAAAATAAGGGTACAGCAGGAAAAAAAAAATAATAATAATAAAGAATACATAAATGAAGGTATAGCATGTGGGACATGCAAAAATATAAAAAAGATATATGTCAAAAAAACCCTTAAAAATACAAGGCACCCAAAAAGCCTACAAACACTATAGATAGGTCGCTATAGGCACTCCAATGCACATCTATATGTGTGGGTTCATGTGCACAGCCTTACTTGGATGTCCCCTTACTCTCATGTGTGCATATACAAGTTTTTATAAGCAAACATTCCACCACATACGTTGTTTGTGGTATCAGCTCTATTAGCCGTATCTAGAAAGTTGTAAGTATATATATATACACACACACACACACACACATAGATAATTTTATAATTAATTTATATAATTATAATAGGGCACATGCGGTGCCAGCATTGTTGTGAAAATCAGAGTCGAAAAATCCTCTAAGAAAACCATCAATCACTAGAAAAATAACACGCTATGAGCAAAGAAATTAACTTACCGTCTCAGCAGAAAGCCAAAGAATGTGGAAATAGATATCCCTGGATCAATTGATTTCAAATTTTGAGAGTTTATCTCCCTTAATTCTCATCAGCTGGTCTCACTATATACTTAGGGTTAAAACTTTGCTCGATTGATGGTTTTCTTAGAAGATTTTTCAACTCTGATTTTCACAACAATGCTGGCACTATGTGTGCCTTATTATAGTTATAAATTAATTATAAAATTTTGGATTTGCTTGTTAGTTACTCATATTATTGTTGTTATTATTCATTTTACTGATGTTGATAATTAATGATAATATCTATATAAATATTCTTAAATATTTAATCATTTAGTGTATGTGTATATATATATATATATATATATATAT
>NC_068982.1:133194795-133195983 GCF_001194135.2 Octopus bimaculoides
ATATATAAATATATATAAATATATTTATATTAAACAATAGGGTAAAAAATTGGATATTAATTAATATCAATTTAATACCAGGTAACTAGCACATTAAAAGAATCAGGGAGATTCAGAAAAAATATCTGAGATCTCAAGGATTATTGCATATGTTTATATAAAAATATATACGAGTATATATACAGGAGGCCACTAGGTGGACTGGTAATGTGCTAGAAGAAGATCACATGTCATGTGCCTACTAAGACCGAATAATTCTCAAAGGGAATTTAGCGAAGCAACAAAAATGTAAAGCGGGCAAGACCAGTGAAAATTACACAAAAAAATACAATTATCTGCAAACTTATGTTTCGAAATTTACATTTTCTTACCGAAAATATCTTCTTCTAGCACATTACCAGTCCACCTAGTGGCCTCCTGTATATATACTCGTATATATTTTTATATAAATATATTTATACATATATTCATACACACATACATACACACATGCAGGTGCCCAACATACACACACACACACATATACATACATAGCTTTTATCTTTTGTTTCAGTCATTAGACTGTGACCATGCTGGGGCACCATCTTAAAGAACTTTAGTCAAATGAATCAACCCCCAGTACTTATTTTCTGTTTTTAAGCCTGGTACTTATTCTACCAGTCTTTCCTGCCAAACCGCTACATTATGGGTACATAAACACACATACATCAGTTGTCAAGTAGTGAGGGAGGACAAACACAGGCACAAAAGATGCACACACACATACACATGCACAAACACACACACACAAACAAATATATATATACAGGTGTGGGGGTGTATACATGATCATGACAGGATTCTTTCAGTTTCCATTTAGCAATTCCACTTACATGGCTTTGGTCAACCCAAGCTACAGTAGAAAACACTTACCCATTGTGTCAGTGGGACTGAACCCAGAACTATGTGACTGGGATGTAAACTTCTTAGAATACAACCACATACATATATATGTATTTATTCTTTTATTCTTTTACTTGTTTCAGAAATTTGACTGTAGCCTGTTGGAACACCGCCTTAAAGGGTTTTTAGTCGAAGTAATCAACCCCAGGACTTATTCTTTGTAAACCTAGTACTTATTGTATCAGTCTCTTTTGCCAAACCGCTAGTTTATGGGGACATAAACACACCAACATCAGTTGTGAAGCG
>NC_068982.1:133196468-133200853 GCF_001194135.2 Octopus bimaculoides
AAACGCATATTATAACTGCATACTTTTATTCTGACATATGTTTCGAAGAATTACAATTTATGCGATCCATAGGTATCGGCGATGTTAAAAATGTAAACTTCTCCTCAGGGAAAAGTATGGGAACCAGCTTAAACGTAAGACATTATAATCGAAAATGAGAACTATAGTTAGAGAAGGTTATAACGTAATTATATATATACATACATATATATATATATATATATATATATATATGATGGGTTTCTTTCATATGCATATATCTAAAATAATATGTTCACTTTGGACTTCCTGTAACGCATGCACAATGATATACAGTAACCAACCGGGTTTAGCTGAAGTATACCTACACATATGTGCCCCAACAAAATTCTTTCCTCGTAACTTTCAGATACATGGATATTTATAAACGAATTTTTTTAGAAATATACTTCAGATGACGGAGATATGGTGTAGATTCAGATTATATTAGAATTTGTTGTGATTATAAATTTTTCGAAAAAAAAAAAAGCGATGTCCTTATGTAAGTGTGCTATTCCACCATTTGTTATTTGTGTATTAAATTCTGATATATTCATAAGCTACATTCTCCAAAAGGTATTTTTTTCAAAATCTTCATTTAAAAATACCTACTTTTCAGAAAGTTATGAGGAAACAAAGCCAACCCGTATGAAGTTTCTGAATCCCCCCACCCCCCCAACACACTTTTGTTTCACAACAAATTCAGATATAATCAGAATGTACACCATCTGAAACATATTAATAGAAAATTTCATCGAAAAATATCCATTTATTTGGAAGTTATGACGAAACAAATTCAGTGGGGGGGGGGAGTATTTGTTTATTCATGCCTATTGCTTAACACAATGGTTCCCAAACATTTTTCGGGCTGCCGCCTCCTTGACATCTAGGCCACATTCCTAGCACCCCCACCCCAACTAACCATCACAAATATAGACCTCTTTCGGAAGCAAATTCAAAGCAACTGTATTTCACAAATAAAACTTAACGTTATGAACCCATTATTTTACTGTTTTTACATAAATCGCTACCCCATTATCGCCCCACTTTTTACATGAACAGCTGCCCCACTTTTCTTCATCGGAACTTGGAACTTTCCACCGCCCCACCCATCCGTGGGTGGATACCGCCCACTTTGGGAACCACTGCTTTAACATAGGTAATATTAATATTACATTGCTAGAAGGTGGTGAACTGGCAGAATCGGTAGCACGACAGGCAAAATGTTTAGTGGCATTTCATGTTTTCACGTTCTGAGTTCAAATTCTACTGAGGTCGACTTTGCCTTTCATCCTTTTAGAATCAATAAAATAAGTACCAGTTGAGTACTGAAGGCGATGCAATCGACTTACCCCCTCCCGGAAATTGCTGGCCTTTGTCAAAATTTGAAAACAAAATTACATTGTTATTAAATATTTACATATTAGCTTGCTTTGTTTGACTCTCATTTTATATGTAACGATATCTATTAGCGGTTCGGCAAAAGTGATAGATAGAATAAGTACCAGGCTTAAGGAATAAACCGTGGGGTCGATTTGTTTCACTAAAACCCTTCAAGGCGTAACTCCAGCACGGCCGGTGTGTTTTCCCACCACCACTGCTTGGCAATTGGTATTGGTTAGTTTACATATATTAAAACATACATATTCATACACACACACACACATATATATATATATACACATATGTACACTAAATGCAGTACCTGGCCTAGACAGCTTTATAAATACAGTCACATGAGTTCACTACATTTTGGAAATGCAATGGAAAAAAATAATAATTAAATAAAACAACCAAGCTTTACATTAGTTCAAATATCTTTGGGACAATTTCAACTTCAAAAGACAATTTTCACTGCAGTTCACTGGGGAGAAAAAATTCTCACTCATGATAAACGGTCATTTATGCATTCCTGGCTCTTTCACCATCCTCTTTGGTATTCGCTATTGAAGATGGCAAAGAACCAGATATGTACATCTAGCAGCCACAGGAGGCGCTTTGAGCTGATAATGGTGTATACCTTTTACTACGAGAATTTTTTTCTCCATGGTAAACTGCAGTGAAATTGTCTTTAGACGTTGAAATAAGTCCCAAACACATTTGAACTAACTTGAAGTTTGTTATTTTCGATCACAGCCCTGTGTTATTACTTTAAAAAAATGGGGGAAAATAAATATTAAAAATAGGGAAATAAAAATGTTCCTTTTTTAATGGCACTAAATTTCTTTGCCTATCACAATGTTGGCATATCATAATCTTAGAAGTATCACAAGATATTCAAAAAGTAGTACATTGCTTTAGAAAATAGCTCAAAATGTAAATTTGGGCACTAAAATTTTTTAAATAGGGTCAGAACTGTGCAATACACACCTTTCATGAAACTGGTTTTATTTTTGTCAAAATGTTTTATATGTTGGAGATTATGAATCTGCAAGAAATTTGTGCAAATTCAATTTTATTTGACACTTCTTTCTCCATTTAACTCTTATTCTAATCTTAACTGTTTACCTTAAACTTTAATCATAACCTAACCCCAGTGGATATTTTTTTATGAAATTTTTTTACAAATATGCTTGAAGTAATGTGGATTCCGATTACACCGGAATTTGTTGTGAAAATAATTTTTTTCCTCATAACTTTCAGAAAAATGGGTATTTTTTTAATGAAACTTTCTACAGATATCTTTTAGATGGTGTCGATTACCATTATATCGGAATTTAATATGAAAGAAAATGGTGGGCTCGGAAACATACATACTTAACACACGACATCTATAAAATGAAACTTGAAATTTCGAAAAAAAATTGTGATGTATGTCAGTATGTGTGCTCAACAATTATATTTTTCACTTTAAATTCCGATATAATGGTAATCTACACCAGGGGTTTTCAAACTTTTTGACTTGCGGACCCCTTTATATTTCAGGCTTTACCTTATAAATGCTTATGAAATTTATACATAAATATTTGCTTAAAATAACATATATTTTTACATTTATTTATTTAACCGTATTTAACAAATAGGTTTATTGTCAATTAAAAGATTTCGATTAAAAAACATATATAAAATCAAATTGCCCATAAAAAGTATTTGCTGTCCACGGACCCCCTATCTTGTCCTTGCGAACCCTCTGAAAACCCCCGATCTACACCATTTGAAAGGTATTTGTAAAAAAAAAAATCATAGAAAAATATCCATTTTTCTGAAAGTTATGAGGAAACAAAATTCGTGTGAGTTTTCCGAAATTCCGTTCCCCTCTTTTGCAAAAAAATTTCTTCACAACAAACTCCGATGTAGCCGGAATCTACATCATCTGAAGCATACTTGTAGAAAATTTCATTATTAAAAATATGCATTTTTTCTGGAATTTACAAGAAAATGATGTTGGTAGGGAGATAATTGTGTAGGAATGTCGAAAATATATTCATGAATTGCCTGTAAGTCGGTTGTAAGCAATTAGCTAAATATTATAATTTGATATATTATTCGTTAGGTTCTTACCTTTAAAAATCAAAATTTTAAAGTGACATGAAACTAATTTTGTTTAAAAAAAAGTGTAAAAAATACAAACGTGTAGATCTGAAGATGTAGCGCAATGGACTTCTTGTCGCTCAATCTCAAACAATTGCAGACGACACATTTGGAACGCAGTGAATACCAAACCCGAATACGATTAGTCATCATTATTTTTATGTGTTCCCTCCACCCCACCTCATCACCATCACTACCTAATCAGGCATATCTGCTTATGTACATACATGAATATTTTAAAAGATTGAAACTTTTTTTCTTTCTGCGTGTGAATTATAAGCAGAAAGATGTAGGGGAAGAGGAACGAATTAAGCATTTACATTAAATTCTTTACCCTTTCATTCTTTTGGGGTCGATAAATTAAGTACCAGTGGAACACTGAGGTCGGTGTAATCGACTAGTCCCCTCCCACCCAAATTTCAGGCCTTGTGCCTTTAGCAGAAAGGATTTTCTTTCTTCAAATTTTCTTCCATTTCTCGCCGAGTGTTTTCCGTACACCTAGGGCAGAGAAGCTCATTGTATGCATTCCCAGTTTACACACGCAAATTCATAGGTAAAATATGTACTTTTTAAAAAAAATTAATGAATAAATAAATTTATGAATGGATGTTGTTTTCACAGCGATAATGCTCTTTTTATTATTATTATTATTTTATGTTTGACTTTTGTCTTGCATTTGTACAAGTTGGATCCAAGTCTCACCCAGAGACCTCAAGAGACAACAAGTTAGAAGTTCATGTAGGTGTTATGCCTAGGGTACCATATATTTGGATTTGTACAGTTTTGTTCTAGTGAATGTTTAAGAAACCATAAGAAAATTATGTGTTTGCTTTAAA
>NC_068982.1:133201527-133207590 GCF_001194135.2 Octopus bimaculoides
AATTCACTTAGATATTCCTTTGCCTGTTTTGTTACTGAGTAAGATGCTTTCTTGCTTTCATGTTTTAAGACAAGTTTTAGCATCCAGTCCTCAGAGTTTTTCAGATAGGTGTCTAGGCCAATTGTGGCTACCTTCATTGATAATGGCAGCAGTAGAAGTCCTCGGCCTCCCTCTTTTCTTGGCAGATAAAGACGTTCTATATCTGCCTTAGGGTGATGCATTCTATGCATTGTCAACAGTTTTCGTATTTTTCTGTCAACATTACATATTTCAGTAATTATTATTATTATTATTATTATTATTATTATTATTATTATTATTATTATTATTATTATTTATTTATTTATTTATTTTCCCATTTATTGAAAGATAGACTGTCGACTTATAGCGTTTAAGACAATTTAATTTATAAACTCAGTCTTCATACTCCGAAAATACTCATTCAACATTTAAAAACAATTTCTTTCTTTCGCGAATATAGCGTTATAGTATATCTGTAATTAATAAATCTAAGATTTTACTGGGATTTTTTTTTTAATCAGCAAATGTGCCATATCACCGATGACATTCTCTTTTAAAAGATGAACCCTTACAAAATTTCAGGTCCCTCGGTTGAAATACTGTAACCTACAACATACAACTTGGACACACGCGCGCACATAGAGAGTGCAGCATCAGCATTATTATTTCACGACCGCTTTCAATGTAGGTATGGATTAGACGGTACATGAAATAGGTAGCAATGAAGGTGGTGAGGAGCCGGAGAAGATATAATGAGAGGGTTAGTGGCTGAAAAAATATGTGAGAGGTACCGTAGAAGTAGGGAAGACAGCGTTCATGCGGCAGAGAAGCCGTGAGGAGAGGGGCAGTAAGGGTAAAGGGCTGAGGAGTGAGGGAGAAGATTCTAGAGGAGCGTTGTGGAGCTGAGGATTAAGGCAGCCATCTTCACTACCCATATTAGCGTTCCTTGTGCTAAGCTTGCACTAGTATGCAGATTTTCTCCAGTATCACATGTTGTCAACTGTTGCAATCACTTACCATCTCTTTTGAGATTTAGCATTATGTCAGGAAGAGCACCCACCCTTTTTCACAATTTCGTCTCATGACTCTCTAGGTCTTTCTCTTCAACTAACATCACCCACTTTGAGCGCTCAGCATTTTTTAAGCAGCTGTCGTCATCCACACTCATCACATACCCAAACTAACGCAGTCTCTTTTCTTGCATATTTCATGTTTCCTCTTACAGCTTTTCTCTCAGGTCATTTTTTTTCTCCGTCCTTCATGCATACTAACGCTACACAACCAATAACGCATGTACACTATATTCCTTTCTACCCTTCAAGGCCTATAAATACTGGACTAAGTAGCAACGTACTCTGCACACAGATAACAGTCTGACCTCCATTCTGAAGGAAAGGCACTTTGTTACTAGCACAATTTGTATTTTCCAGAACTTTTTCCCATCCATTCGTTCTCAGGCTAATATACTTTCAGAGTACCCGACCCCAGCTAATAATTAGGTTATGTAAGTGACAGAAACTCTTGAATACTTCTAAGGAACTACCTAGGCAGATCGAAACAGTAATATTCAGGGTTCGAGACAGTAATAATCAAAAGATTTAATTTTCCAAGAAGTTCCTATGTATGGAACTGATTTTAGTAAATGAAGCGTACATAGAACTGCATTCACTTTTTAGATAGAACAGCTTTCCTCTTGGTGTTCTACATTAACCAGAACGATACGAACTTCAATGATCCCCAGTTTTTCTTGTGTGCCCTTTTCCTAAACGCTTGTCCTAACAAGAATTAGAGCTCCATCACTGTTAGGTGGTCCAGCGGCGCATTCGTTCACCATGACGCGTATTTCTATGACCCGCACTCGTTCACCATCACGAGTAGTTCTATGACCCCACACAATTGCTAGATAGTCGTTGTCCCTACGATGGGCTCATCCGACCTTTTAAGTGGTATTGATCATTTTTATTCCATTTTATCATCTATTTATTTTTATCCTGATGCATTTGAGCAAACAGTCTCAGTGGCCGAGCCTTGTTGAGAGAGTTGGTCTAGTCGTTGATGACCCGACCATACAACAGGTTGTGTTGGACCACGTGTCACCAGTAACACTCGCAAACGACCTGACATGGGCTGGACAAGTCGTCACAATCCAAAACAGTTCTTATTAGGAGCCATTGTTCTCCTTGATAGGTATGGAGATGATATCTCACTTGCTCGTTCCATTTTTCCTATGGTTTCTAGAGACAGATGCCCTAAAACAGATCTAATCTAAAAGTCAATAGCTTAAACCTTAAAGATGTTATGTCAATAATGCGAGCCATGCAGATTAGATTTGTTCTAGAGAGAAAAGCGAACGTGTACAAAAGCATTCCTAAATAAGGTAAAAATCCACATGAAGCGAAGAATAAAGATCTTGAATCACTTCAGTAAACAAATTAAAAATAGTGAGGAGTCTGGTTTAAAAGAAAGCGGGAGCACATTTATACTTAACTATAAAAAAGATAGGGAAAAGAGTAATCAGGGCGGTAGAGGATATAAAAACGAATCCTAATTCTTTCTATAAATTCACAAAAGAATCAGCTTCAGTGCGTTACAAGATAGAGCCTTTGTGTGATGGAACTAGCCCAAAAGGATAAGTGAAATACTTAATAAGACCAAAAGGTTTTCACCCATCATCAAGGACATATGGAAATGAATCAGCAAGGTTTGTTTTCCGACGTAACAATTCTATATCGATAAGTGGTAACCATTAATTACATTGACAAAAAAGATCCTGATGATTTCTCAGTAATTCTCTGAAAATCACGTAAGACTCGAGCAAAACTGCAGTAGATACCTCAGAAATGAACGTTGCTGCATAGTACTATAAATTTTACCTTCCCTAAGTACCAGAGATCCCAGACGAATCTACATCGTAGCAAGAAGCACAACTAAGAGTAACAGTATGAACTATCTCGATTAATCAGAAACTGACCACTGGAGGAGAGTTGTGAAAATAAAAATAATATTAATGGCAGTGCCCCAGCATGGCCACAGCCAATAAGCTGGGACAGGCGAAAGAAAATAAAGAAAAAATATAGAGAGATATGCATTGTCACATATACGCACATACGTCGTATATTAATATAACACACATGCACATATACACATACGCGCGCGCGCGCGCACACACAATGGTTTCAAATTTCGGCACAAGGGCAGCAATTTCGGGGTAGGAGCTAAGTCGATTGCATTGCATTGACCCTAATGCCAAACTGGTACTTATTTTATCGACCCCGAAAGGATGAAAGACAAAATCGACCTCAGCGGAATTTGAACCCAGAACATAAAGACGGACGAGATGCCGCCAAGCATTTTGTCCGGCATGCTAACGATTCTGCCAGCTGCCCCCCCCCACACACACACACACACATGCACATATTATATTGATAGGAGTGAGGCTGAGAACTAAGCCCAACCTGCATGTTAAATTCTTCACTGAACTCATTACCAACTTTTACTTAGCTGACTGCATCTCTGTGCAAAGCATACACTATTCTTACAAGTCATTCATTTCCACGTAGCTTTCCCAAAGATTACCAGGCAACATGTCATGCTACCCGTCAAAGACCGTCACCAGATTAACAAATGCTAAATAGAGAGGTCTAATCGTCACAAAAAAATTCTTTAGCATTTGTCTCACTATGAAGAGAACATCAGTAGTACTTTATTGGCACAAATCCGAAATGCATTTCATTTAAGCTGATCCTCTACCAAACTGTTCTAATATTCTTTTCATTACTGTCATAAGCTGGTGCAACTGTTTGATACATCTGTAGGGAGCTGGATGTGATGTGCCATATCAATTCGATATGATGTAGCCCACTACTGAATGTAGCGTATAGATGTAACGCTTCAAGGTTCTCGCGTCGGAGTAACCAGTGAACATCGAAGAATTAACACCAAGAAGGAAGAAATGTTATTTACATATATTTATTCGTTTACCCGACAAGTTGTTACAGAGACAGTAGCAATTCTAGTGATAGTGACGACAAAGATGACTCGCTGGTTAGTAATTGATATGTAGAAGAAGGATGTCTGTCAGTAGAGAGGGAAAGAGTAAGGTTGGCATGGTGCTGACTAGAAAGGATAAAGACGGCATCGTCTTTCTTGCGGCCGAAAGCTTCTCCTCGCATGTCAAGCGAAGGGCGAAGGGAAGTGGTGCTCTTGGTTAAGGCTGATGCAAAAGCGAGTGTTGCTCTTTGGTCTGGCTGACACCTAAGAGCCGGTGTTGCTCCTTAGTCATAGCTGACACATCAGAAGAAGAGATAGAAAATTCTCTGTTATATAGACTATGGTCAGTAATGTAGGTCAAACCTTAAACAAAGGACTGATCTTTCCTTGACCAGTACAGGTCCTAGGGAGTGGAGTGTTTCCTTATCAATCATCTAGTGTGGAGGATTTCCCGCTCGTTTTGACAAGCAACAAGCCGGTGGATTTGGTTTCAAATCTTAGGCAGGGTCAAGCTAGACCCTTACACATCTGTACTTGTTTCTTTGTAAAGCATCTCCTTTTCCCTCGTAGAAATGGACAATTATACGAAATTGGATGAAGATGTTTTGAAGGCAAAAATCAAAGAAAACTCAAATATCACTACAAAAGAACTTGCAGAAGAATTGGAAGCTTCTAAAAGTACAGCTCATGAACACCTAATGAAGCTTGGATACATTTCTCGCTGTAATGTATGAGTCCGTCGCAAACTCTCAGAAAAGAATTGTTTGGACCAGTATTCTGTTTGTGATATGCTTTTAAAACGGAATGAACGCATGCCTTTTTTGAAACAACTTGTGACTGGAGATGAAAAACAGATTGTGTACGAAAACGTAGTGCAAAAAAGATCCTGGAGTTTGCGTCAGTATCTCTCAAAACAACAACCAAAGACAAATATCCATGCCAAAAAATCTACCCTTTGTGTTTGGTGGAATCATAAAGGTATTATTTATGAGCTTCTCCCACAGAACCAGACCAATTAATCCTCGTGTGTACTGTCGTCAGCTGGCTAATTTGGACAAAAAATTTTAAGAATTGAGGCCGGAGATTACCAACAGAAAAGGGGTAAGGTTCCAACAAGACAATGCCCGACCCCATGTGTCTTCGGCTACCCGAACAAAGTTACATGGATTTGGCTGGGATCTCTTATCCCAGCAACCATATTCTCTTGATATTGTGCCATCCGACTACCACTTGTTTTTGTATCTACAGAACTCATTGCAAGGAAAAGCATTTAGCGATTTAGATGGAGTCAAAATGCTTCTTGATAACTTTTTTCTTCAAAACCAGTCGAATTTTATGCTGATGGAATATTTAAATTGCTTGATAGATGGGTAAAGGCCATTGATAATAATGGAAATTATTTCATTGAATAAAATTTATTGAAAGGTCAATTATTTATATTCTTTTCTGCATATTAAAAAACGCTCAGAACTTTCCGGACAACCTAATAACATCAAAAACGAAGTGTGGGCAAGGATTATGGCAGCATTCACCAACAAGGAGACAGTCCAGAAAAGTTGCAGGAGATCCGAAATCGTCTCGAGGCCATGGTTGAAGTTAATGGCGATTTTATTGAATAAATTTACTCTTAAGTGTTTCAAGATACAATAATCCCTCGACTATCGCGAGTGTTACGTTCCCAACCCCGTCGCAATAGGTGAAAATCCGCAAAGTAGAAACAGTACTGTACTGTATATTTTTTTAATTATTTTTATGATTTGTATAAATCTATTTTATTATAAATGCAGAACAACGTCATGAAGGAGTCGACGTGAGCTTAGATAATAAACCGCGATATAGCCAGGGAATACTGTATTTTTATGTAATTTTGGTAAATATATCAGTGTTATTTTCATTTTTGCGTAATTTAGACGACAATTTATTCAGGCTCGAAACGTAAAAGACTTTCTCACCTTCCCGAGCATTAAACTAATACACCTGTTTGTTGTTTATACACCTGCCTTCGTCTATTGCTTTTTGGGGTTTTTTTTTGTAAATTCCAACTATAATATA
>NC_068982.1:133209737-133212248 GCF_001194135.2 Octopus bimaculoides
ATATATGGGTGTGTGTATATATATATATGTGTGTATATATATATATATGTGTGTGTATATATATATATATGTGTGTGTATATATATATATATATGTGTGTATATATATATATATATATATATATATATATATATATATATATACATACATATACATATACACGTACATAGACAGACAGACATATTTACGTTTGTGTATATAAATACAGATATTATATATTTGTGTGTGTGTGTGTGTGAGCCTGCATGTATGTATGTATGTATGGAAGGATGGATTTTAACGTGTATAAGGAACCCTTTTCCGTCCCAAATCAGGTTTTAAAAATATGGAAGTTTCTTATACATGGATAGTATTATAATCCCTTATAAAATCTTTTTTCAAAATTTTAAGCCCCAAAAATTATGGAGCTCCTTATACACGTTAAAATACGGTATTTGTACATTTCCGTCATATGTAAAAACTAACTCATAACAGCACATGGTATTGAGTATAAAGAAAAAATCCGTGAGATCATTCTTAAACAGAGCTTACCTTATAACGAGATCCGTTTATTTACTTAAAATTCCATGATGTTATAGGTAAAACTTTCTAAGTTAAAATGGCAGACGTGTTATCAAAATTTCTTATCTATCACACCCACGGAAGATAAGCAAACCGACAACAATCTTAAGACAGCAATTGTTAAGTTACGTATCCGTTTATCTAACCAATGCATAACGCCGAAAATCTATATCTACAATAGTGAAGCTAATATAGACAGCATGAAAGTATAGCTAACATAAAAGAAACGACAATAATAAAATTTTGTTTTTCTATTTAGTTTTCGAAATTCTTGATGTGAACTGGTGTGTTGAAACATATTTTGCAGTATCTAGGGAGGATCATGCGCCAATAATAAACACTGGTTGTATTTCACTTATTTATTTGTCAATTGGTTAATTATTTAACCAGTTAACTAATTGCTTGTTTAATCGTTCATTTACTCGATCGATCAATCAATCAGGTAGGTTTGGCAAAGTCCTTTCGTCACCATTCTAATTCAAGTAGACCAGGAGGACAGAGGGTCTGTCATTCATGAGATTTCAAAAGATAGCATTTTGACAAACCTAACCGATTGATTAGTTGATTGAACAATTAATCAAGCAGTTAATTAGTAAAATGTTAATAACCTGATGAATGATAAGAAAAGAAGTGAAACAGAACCAATGTGTGTGTTTATTATTGGCATAATGACCCTTTTGAAATTCAACAAAACCATAATAAAGATTTCTCAATTAGGTACAATGCTACACGTTTAAGAGTGTATTTGATGGAACTAACTCCACTTCTACATGAGATATATCCCAGAAGGTGAAAAGACAACATTCTACTCCAGTGGTGTCTGGGTTTGAACTCGGAACATAACTGTTTCTAAACTAGATGTTGTTTGGCACTACTGGTTCATTTTCCCACCATCACCACCACTTCAACATTTTGGCCTTTTGGCCTATATTAGAATTGATTAAGGATGTTGTATTTGCAAACTCATAAGAGTGTTGAATGAAATGCCTTGTGGTATTTGTTCCGAATTTTTATATTCTGAAGACTTGGGACGAGATTGTGAAGCATGATCTTCGGATGTTAGGTTTCACAGGGTGATGACATATGATTGAGACCTTTCACGGTTAACTGTGCTTGAGAAGATTCGTCAGGCTAAGTGAAATTGTAAGTCATGCTATAGATCTGTAATGCATCTTACAGCTGTGCCAGTCACCTGTATGGTGAGGAATCCTACATTGGGGAGTGGTAATAACTAGAGTAGGGTAGCTGAATGCTTATTGTGGTCATTTGTCCTTTGGTTTCCTCTAGTTATGCTCTCTTTTACAAACCCAGTGAACATTCATATATTTCTGATTTCAAAGAAATTTGAACAATTTATATAAGACACAAGTTAAAAAAGATTCCCAACAATTCAACTTCTCTGGTTGACTTTAAGACCCCCCTAATAGGGGCCTTAACCCCCACATTTTAGAGCTCCACGTGCTCCATTTTTCTGGAGCAAAATCCTTTCAATGGGTTTTAAAAGATATGGATTTTGGAATCTGGGCAAAAAGATGAATAGTATGGGATAAATATGTCATGATTAGAATTTTTGTTAGGTTGTGTAAAGAGGGAAAGAACCTACATAAAAATTCTTAATCTCCAATTTTGATGAGATTTGAATCATAGGTATTCCAGTTCATTAGAGAAAATGTAAAAGAAGAGTCTAATTCTTCAGTTCCATGTGACACGAGCAATGCCGGGTATCTCTGCTAGTATATATATATATATATATATATATATATAGGGAGAATTCACAAAAAAAACAACAGACAAAGACAGGTGGTGTAGAAAACAAATAGATGTATTAGTATAACACTCGGGAACTGAAAAAGTCTTTAACGTTTCGAGCCTACGCTCTTCCACAGAAAGAAACAAGGAGAGAAAAAATGTGTGTAGTGGTCAGCGATCTATCATGGTGAAGATATATAT
>NC_068982.1:133213373-133217546 GCF_001194135.2 Octopus bimaculoides
TGGCGTGTGTTTATACCATCTTTTTTCTGTTGCTATTCCATAATGTTGGCATAGCTTCCAGTGTATATAGGTCCCAGCTTTGTCGTGTCTGTGAATATATTCCTTCTTAGCCAGGACTGGGCAGCCAGAGATAATATGATTTATTGTTTCTTGTCGATCTCCACATATTCTACAGTTACTTGTTATATTTCTTTTCATTATGTGTTTTTGGTAATTTCTGGTGGGGAGGCTTTGGTCTTGTGCAGCAATTAAAAATCCTTCAGTCTCTGCTTTGAGTCCTGAGCTTTTATTATTATTATTATTATTATTATTATTATTATTATTATTATTATTATTATTTTACTATTGACAAGGTGGCAAGCTGGCAGAATTGTTAGCATGCCAGGTGAAATGCATGGCGGCATTTTGTCTGCAGCTACATTCTGATTTCAAATTCCACCAAGATTGATTTTACCTTTCATTCATTTGGGATCGATAAATTAAGTACCAGTTAAGTACTGGTGTCAATGTAATCAACTAGTCCCCTCCCTCAAAATTCCAGGCCTTGTGCCTTTAGTAGAAAGGATTGTTATTATTATTATTGATTTGACTTCGGTTCAGTCTTATTCTTGTTTGGATTTATGTGGGTAGTGGATTACTACTCATAACATTAGGTAATCACAATCTTTCAATAGTCCTTCAAGTGCTTAAGTCCCTCTTGATAATCTTTCCTGTCCCCAAGAGGCAAATTCTCTGTAAAAACTCTTTAGGACATTCTATTCCAATCTCCTTTAACAATTTGTTTATATCTTTGCTTACAGTTCCCAATGCACCAATTATTATAGGTGCAACCTTTACTATTTTCATATTCCAAATTCTTGCAATTTCAAAATTTAAGGGATTGCTTTTTTTATTATTTTCTTTTTTTTATTTTGTTTTTTTTTTAAATCTTCTTTTTTTACAATCCTGGAATCAAATGGACATGATGGATCAATTAGCAAGCAACTTTGCATTTCTTTGTCTATTATTATGTCTGATCTATTATTTTTTAGTTTCTTGTCCTTGTTTTTTTAAATTTTTTATTTAATTTTTATTTATTTATTAATTATTTTTTTGTCATTTCATTATTAGATGTAAACCACCACACTTAATCTCTGTCTCTGTATTGTCGCCCTCATCCTTCGCCCTTGTGGCAAATAAATGAAATCATTATTATTATTGTTATCATCATCATCATCATCATCATCATCATAGCTGATCTGTGCTTTCAAATTACTCTTCAAAGCTCTGGATTTTAGTAAGTTTAAACTGCATCAACAAGCAATTTCTTGGTGATTTTCAGAGAAGGATTTAAAAGTCTGCCCATACAAAATGAAGATGGGAAACTAGTCTGCTGTTAAGGAAGTTTTATTTTATGTCTTCTCGTTTTGTTTTGTTTTTCTACACATATACACAACATGGGCGTGAGAAAGAAATAGCCATACCTCAAAAGAAAGGGAAAAAAATAACAAAAATAATCACATACAAAACAAAAAGAAATAAACAAAAAAAACGCTGTAAACACATGTTTCCTAAGTATCAACATTGACATACTGGGCAACAACATCAACTCTTACATGAATACATACACACATGTGATTTGTCAAGTGCATATAATGACAATAAACTGAGTACAGCACAAGTTTCATCTTAGAAGACTTATGAAGCCAAGTGAAATCTAGTTGTAGCCAATGCCTGTGCTGTCTGAATGGCACCTGTGTTAGTGGCATGTAAAAAGCACCGTTAAAGTGTTGGGCCTCGTGGAAGCAGTGACAGGTGACTGAGACCTTTGGTGATATACCGTTCTTGTATAGACCTGTCAAGCCAAGTGGAATTGTAGTCATGGCTGATGCCGGTGTCATGTCAGTGGCACCTGTACCAATGGCACATAAAAAACACTCTTGGAGTGGATGGTGTTAGGAATAGTGTCCATCCATATAAACTTTGCCAAATCAGACTGGAACCTGATGCAGCTCCTCGGCTTACCAATTTTCAGTCAAGCCATCCAACTCATGCCAGCATGGAAAGCAGACATTAAATGATGATGATGTTGATGATGATGATGATGTTGATGATGATGATGATGATGATGAATTTCCCATTGAGGAAGTTTAAACAATGGAAAATTTAGATAAAAATAAAAATATGACAGTATTATTTGACAAAAACAGGCACTTCCCCAGCTGATGCTATGACAAAAACATAAAAGATAAGGCAGTCAACTTGTTTCTGCATTGTCAAAGTCATAAAGCCTTTTCTTGTACCACACAAAGAACAATTAAAGTCTTCCTTCACTGATACAAAAAGTAAAACCTTCTATGTAGGGCACAGAGGAACATTAACACACCATATGTGTAGTTTTTAAAATTGAGAACAAGGCAGAGGCACAATCAGTTTGTATATCACACACCTGCACAGTATGCTGTGGTCAACTTAGCCTTTCATTATTCTGGACTTAATAAAATAAATACCAGTCATAACTAGGGAGTAACTGGGGTTAAATCAACAAATTTAGGAATCCAAATCAAGCAAACAAAGAAGTCTCTACAGGACTGCTTGACTTGCAAGAACTAACAGCTTAATATCCATAATGGATAATGTATGTGTGTGTGTGTGCACGCGTGTGCGCGTTTGTATGTGTATGTGAGAAAGAGAAAGAAGGGAAGGGAGAAAAAGAAAGGGAGAGAAGAGAAGGGGGAGAGAGAAAGGGGGAGAAAGAGAACTAGACGGTCACAGCTTGAATACTTTTGATCTTAGAACTGTTCGATCAAGACTGAACAGCAACATATGTGGCCTAGTGCCAAAACAAAAAATCTTTATTTATATATTTAGATGACATGCATTATGGTGGTAGAGTCTCACTTAGGTAAAACAGGGAATTGAAAAGCTCTGGTAAAATGAGATTATCGTTGCAGTTAGAAAATAAAATCTAAAAACAACAGACAAAGAAGAACAAACCCAATTTCAGCTAATTAATATTTTTGGAAAATAAAGACAATAAAGTTGTGATTAAAGTCAATTTGTGAATGTAATAGACATGTTTTAGTCCTATTAGATCTCCTCAGTAAAACCTATTCGGCCCTGACTTACAAATAATTAGTATATATGAGTAGGTGTGTGTCCTTAGATCCCCTTCTAAATCTTAAAATTTTACTTTTTATTATACAAAATAGAATAATATATAAATTCTGCTAAATTTGGTTAAACTTTTTCCACCCTATAATGCCCATTTAGATATCATTGTGACATCCTTTGTTTTCTATTTTAGGCCCCTTTAACTGAGAATAATAAAATAGTTTATGCCACCTCTTTCTGGGCATTTACCACTATCTTATTGACTTCTGAGATTTGTTTCTTTATGTGGTCATATAGTGCTAATAAATTTATAGTGCTAATAAATTTAGAGTGCTAATAAATTTATAGTGCTAATAAATTTATAGTGCTAATAAATTTATAGTGCTAATAAATTAGGGTTTGGGAGTGTATCTGACAGCAATTAATTTATTATCAGCAGTTAGAACTTAACTGTCAATTCTTAGTGGTTTTAATTCTTAGCATACTAACTACATTAGATCTTTTGATGGTGATAAGGAGATAGATAAAAACTGTAACTATATTACCATCTCATATCAAACATTCCTGATGTTCTCTTATTACTCTCCAACTGTGTATCTTCAACAAGCACTCTACAATATTTCTATTCAATAATTCCTATAACCTGTACTATATGACTGCACATATGACACTCTACGCAGACCATTCTGTGTAGTTCATTTATACTAACTAGTATAGTTCACTTAGCCAAACACAGGGGTGTACAGATTCCCCATATAACAATATTGTGTTGCAAGACAGTGTAGGAGAGAGAATAGTGATGTTGTAGGAGAGAAATGTGTTCGCATGGATGATGGTACGCTTGCACTAAATGAGGATGCAAAGAAAGAGGTCTGGAGATGCCACTACGATAGATTGCTTAATAAAGAGAATGAATGGGAGGAAGAGAGCCTGCCGTATGTCGACCCAATAGAGGGACCAGCTATCCGAGTTGATAGTACCAGGGTAGATAAAGCAATTAAGAGTATGAAGACCGGGAAAGCCCCCGGCCCATCAAGAATCACTGCAGAGATGCTCAAAATATCTGGCAGTGTTAGCTAT
>NC_068982.1:133219277-133225154 GCF_001194135.2 Octopus bimaculoides
CGGGTGGCACATAAAAGACACCATTTCGAGCGTGGCCGTTGCCAGTATCGCCTGACTGGCCTCCGTGCAGGTGACACGTAAAAGCACCTACTACACTCTCTGAGTGGTTGGCGTTAGGAAGGGCATCCAGCTGTAGAAACTCTGCCAAATTTAGATTGGAGCCTGGTGTTGCCATCCGGTTTCACCAGTCCTCAGTCAAGTCGTCCAACCCATGCTAGCATGGAAAGCGGACGTTAAACGATGATGATGATGATATATTCAATATATCCAAATTCAGGGAATGGAGTAGATAAAATCCAGGCTACATCTCTTTCTTAGCTAGTAGAACCTCAGAAGTAGTAAATACCCAACTGAAGGGTACTCTGCTAGCTACTCATCAGGCCTGATGAGTAGCTAGCGGAATACACCTTATTTGGATAATTTCTACTTTTAAGGTTCTGCAGCTATGTAGCCTGGATTTTATCTTCTCCATTTCCTAAATTTGGATTTTTATTCACATACACAGTAACTCCAGTTGCTAAGTAGCTTGCTATAGGCATAGGAGTGGCTGTGTGGTAAGTAGCTTGCCATAGGTGTAGGAGTGGCTGTGTGGTAAGTAGCTTGCTTACCAGCCACATGGTTCCGGGTTCAGTCCCACTGCGTGGCACCTTGGGCAAGTGTCTTCTACTATAGCCTTGGGCCGACCAAAGCCTTGTGAGTGGATTTGGTAGACAGAAACTGAAAGAAGCCCGTCGTATATATGTATATATATATATGTGTTTGTGTGTTTGTGTGTTTGTCCCCCCAACATCGCTTGACAACCGATGCTGGTGTGTTCACGTCCCCGTAACAATAAGTACTAGGCTTACAAAGAATAAGTCCTGGGGTCGATTTGCTCGACTAAAGGCGGTGCCCCAGCATGGCCGCAGTGAAATGACTGAAACAAGTAAAAGAGTAAAAGAGAGAGAGTATATCATCATCATCAGCAGCAGCATTGTTTCGACATCCACTTTTCCCTACTTGCATGTGCCAGATGGAATTTGTTGAGGCAGATTTTCTACAGCCAGATGCCCTTCCTGTCACCAACCTTCATCTGTTTCCCAACTAGGTGATATTTCAAAATGGTCAAACATGTTTTTGTAGAAGATTACAAACAAAGAAAACTACTTATATAATGGTGGGACTTATTTACAGCTATTGCACAATGTCAAGTAAAGGAGACACAAACACACACACACATGCATGCACACACACACACACACACACACACACACACATATGATGAGCTTCTTTCAGTTTTCCTTTCCTAAATTCTCTGAAGCCTTTGGTTGGTCAAAGGCTTAAAATAGAAGACATTTACCCAAAATGACACTGAGATTGAACCTAAAACCAAGTGATTAGGAAACAAACTTCTTAACCACACAACTCTATGGCTGTGGTAAGAAGTTTGCTTCCTAACAACATGGTTTTGAGTTCAATCCCATTGTGTAGCACCTTGGACATGTGTCTTCTACTCAAAGCCTTGGGCCAATCAAAGCCTTGTGAGGGGATTTAGTGGAAGGAAGCTAACAGAAGCCTGTCATGTATGTATGTATGTATGTATGTATGTATGTATATGAGCGTTTGTGTTTTTGTGTTTGTACTTGTTCCCCACCACAGTTTGACAACTGGTGTTGGTTTGTTTACATTCCCATAGCCTAATGGTTTGACAAAAGTGAATGATAGAGTAAGTACCAGGCTTAACAAAATAAAGTACTGGGGCTGATTCATTTAACTAAAAACCCTTCAAGGTGGTGCCCCAACATGGCCAGTGACTGAAACTGATAAAATATAAAAGACAAGATAAAAGATATATAAATTGATTGAACGTAGTGTTGATTATGAATATAGACAGCTAATTTTAATATAGAATTGTAATTTTTGTAAATCATTTTTTTTTTTGCTATAGTGATGAGCTGTCAGGTACCATGGTTGACATTCTCTCTAATCAATGTTGATCATGCTAGTTTATTGCAGCACAGTGGAGACATCAATCAACAGTCAATACCTATATGTGATTCTATCAACCCCAGAAGAGCAGAATTTGCTAATTCTATGGTGGACGCTGAATAATAATCTGACAGTTAGCTAGGTCTGCAATTTTGGTTCCTGTTCAAACAGTAAAATCTTTCATTGCTGCCTCCCTTAAAAAGATTACATCAGGTCTTATGCCTTCAGTAGAAGCAGTTTTGTGTATGTGGCCTCCATCAACATTTTTATTCCTGGTTCATATTTGCTGTATACATAAGAAAGCATATACAGCACAAAGTAATCTCTTCTAAAAATATTTAATGTGTCATGACTGTGTATAATAAGTTTATTTACGCCTTTGGAAATGACAAAAAGAACTCTTACAAATAGAAAATTAAAATACATACAAAAGAACAGCTGATGTAATATACTTTCTGAAAATGAAAAACAAGTTTATAGGTTTATTTTCATTGAAAGAAACACCCTGACTGGCTAGATCATTTAATGATAGTTACCTAAGCAAATCCTACTCCACTAGGTGCATGTATATGCTGACAACTTTCCCATTTGATTTGTTTCTAGTGTTGAACATACTGAGCAGTATATAGGGAAAGAACATTTATTAACCAACATTTTTCTATCAACTCAAGAATGGCTGAGTCATTTTTCTATCAACTCAAGAAAAGCTGAGATTAAAACTGTTCTTATTAACTCAGGCATGACTGAGTAGTTAAAAAGTTTGCTCCTAGGTTCAATTTCATTATGTGACATCTTAGGCAAGTAACTTTAGTTTACCTTCAGGTGAACCCAAGTCTTGCAAGTGAAAGTGAAGAGATGGGAACTGTATAGAAGCCAAGAGAATGGATTGCACCTGTGATTCAAAGGTCTAGCTTTGTCACACTGTCATGCTTATTGAAAAATATATTAAGGGATATGCTATGGAATACTCTGCCACCTCACTCACTAATTCAATGAGGAGGTCGTTCAGTTGATGGAATAATTGGACACATATAGTAAAATTGACGGAAGTATCTCCCTCATTAAGAACAAAGTAAATAATAGAGGACACCATTATACAGTGCAAAAATTATTGAATTCTAAATTCAAAAACAAGTTAAGTCTTGCTGTGAAAAAACAATAGAGTATAAGATAATTAACGATGAAAAGTAGAGAAAGTGTATGAGGCAACTAATTATAAGATTGCAATCAGAAATCATATGGTCACTGTTCTGAGTCTTGACAAACTCAGTCCTAAGTTGCAATGTTTTTGATGCTTTTAAGCAAGAACGTTCTCAATAAAACTAAACGTTTGGAATTTAACTCAAATGTGTTTTCCATAATTTCCTCTCAAAAGCTTTTTGTCAAACCTACACAAGTAGCTGATTATTATTATTATTAATGTTTTCTAAAGCATTTATTCCCAAACAAAAAGTACAAGAATTCAACAACAGTGTAATAAAATGACATGGCCTTAATATTCTATACTAGACTTTAGACACAGAAGTCCACTGCCAGCAGGATTCAGTATATAATGCTTGAAATTAAATCAACAATAGATTTTAACAGGTTTCAGCATTAGATTTGCCTATTTTGACAGGAGTAGCTATTATTTTTGAACATCTTATCTTGATGATTTCTCAAAATGAGTAGTTCTTGACCTGATTTACTACTACCAATTCTCAAATTTATTATTAAAGTCACAGAAAAAGAACTGAGAAAACAGCATTCTCTGATAATTATGATCTATCTTAGTAGCAGACTTTTCCAAACTTCAGATTGAATCTAAAAGTAGGAATTCTGTTACAGTTCAACAGTGCTAAAACCAAAGACTTTGCTACTTGATCTTACAAAAAAAATTATTACTCAAACTCAAAGATATGAAAAATAGCTGTCTATGCTTGTCTTTGAATTGACACTTCCTGGATCACATTTACAATCTGTCTGACAGCTCAGTGCTGGACATGCTTAATGTACCTTACTTGAAAAACAAGTAATGGCTGGAATTAGGAAGGCATGCTGCCATAGAATATTGCTTTCTTCAAGAAGTCTCATCTGCATGGGAAAAGTGGACATAAAAATGATAACAAAATTTGTGAAAAAGGTATGAAAACATACAAATTATGGATACTACTAACATGAACACAATTTACCTGAGTAAAACCATCAGGATCTAATAAACTGAAAATCTTAATAAATATACTTGAATGACCTAGTTATATTCTCTTAGAAATTGTGCAATATACAACTAGTAAATATATTGAACTCACAGAAGCGTAACCTATTATGCTTCACTGTGAATACTGTCTCATGCATTTAAGTGAAGGCCACTACACTGATGACTAAAAATGCTTCTATATGAATATATCAGTGGATAAACAATTGCTCGTCGTCGTCGTCGTTTAACGTCCGCTTTCCATGCTAGCATGGGTTGGACGATTTAATATAATTTCTGTACTTTATTAGGTATTCTTGATTATTATATTTTCAATTTGTATTTGCTTGCTTGTTTCTTTGTACTAAGAGATACATGCTGGGGTTAAACTTCCTTGCTTAGTTACTTGATTCAAATATACAAACAGCAACACTGATTAGTGAATAGAAGTCAGATACTCAACCATTCTTACTCAAACACTTGACTTGTAAAATCATCAATGCCCCACTAACATAAAGCAGTTTATTTTCTATTTTCTCCTAGCAACAGTATTATTAATCTTCAATGTAAAGCTCAGAGGTGACTACTCACTAAATTTTTCCCAATACCCCCAGGAAGTAGGAGACATTTTGTTTTTATTTATTTTTTTTTTGTTGTAAATCAGTCATCTAAGTTAACACTGAAAAAATATGACTGACCTCCAGTGATGAATTACTAAATTACTTTTAAATTTATTCTGATATTGTTGTACACATACACATATAAACAAACCATTGCACTTGTTGTTTACATTAGCTATAGTGCTTATATGTATGTGACATTTGTCACCTTGGTTTTGAGGCGAGACACCTAACTTACACTATTTCATCCAAACTAAAACAGCTGTCTAGATAGACTTTACATAATTTTTTTTTCTTTATTTTGTAGGCTGTATTTTGTACTCCATGTAAAATATCAAGCCCACAGGTGTTATCTGAATTTTTACCTATATATTGAATGGGAGCAAAAGACAAGAGCAATGGGAGAGGGAGGAGAGGTATGCAACAGTTGTAAAGCAGGGCAGAGTTGATATGTAAATGTGGAAGTGATGTATCTGGTGGTGGGAGAATAGCCAGTGGGGCATAAATTGGAAAAGGTAGAAGGGTGTAAGAACACAGCAGGAGAGACCAGAAGGATAGCACTGATGATATAGTTGATAGGGGAGGACAAGTAAGAGGTAACATGTGGTTGGTTAAGCTCAGAGGAAGAGGAGAGAAAGGAAGCTGTAGTGCATGAGGAGAGATAATTTGGAGGTCCATATATCTAGCAATCTACCTATCTATCTCTGTCTGCCTGTCTGCCTGCCTCTCTGTCTGTCTGTCTCTCTCTCTATCTATCAATCTATCTATCTATCTATCTATCTATCTATCTATCTATCTATCTATCTATTTATCTATCAATCTCTCTCTCTCTCTCTCTCTCTATATATATATATATATATATATATATATATATATATATATAATTTATATAAGGGCATTACTATATGGTAATGCCTCATGCTTAGAGGGACTAAATAAGTCAAAACTACCAAAAAATAAGCACATATTTACCGAAAGCAAGGGAATGCAACTTTCAAAAATTAACCTCCTAAAAACATTTAACTTAACGGCAAACCACTGGTTTCATAATTAATGCAGCAATGTAGTAAGCTGCATCGTATATATATATATATATATATATATATATATATATAT
>NC_068982.1:133225420-133226502 GCF_001194135.2 Octopus bimaculoides
TCGTTTTTTTCCATAAATATATATAATTTATATAAGGGCATTACTATATAGTAATGCCTCATGCTTAGAGGGACTAAATAAGTCAAAACTACCAAAAAATAAGCACATATTTACCGAAAGCAAGGGAATGCAACTTTCAAAAATTAACCTCCTAAAAACATTTAACTTAACGGCAAACCACTGGTTTCATAATTAATGCAGCAATGTAGTAAGCTGCATCGTATATATATATATATATATATATATATATATATATATGAGAGGTTTTGATATCCAGAAGACCCAAAAGGCAGGTAAGGCTACGTAAGTGCTACAGAAGTACCACTGATAGATCCCTGGTTCAATAATTGTATGAGTGAGGAGTTTAATGGGGGTCATGTGTGAGCATGTATATGTTAAATAAAATGAGACAACAAAGCCAAGGCAGTGGGAAATTTCTAGGACATTTATAAAGAGAAAGGTAGTTTTACAGCTGTTTCAGGGATATAAAAGATATCCCATCATCAGAGGTGATATGAGACAGTTGAATAGAAGGAAATAGTAGAGTTCAACATAAGAAGTTATTTTGGAAAGGGAGAGATATAAGAAGTACAAAGAGAAGTACGTGGATGAAAAAGTATATGTTGAATGTTATGTTAAAGTTCTCGTTCCATTATCCAAGGAATGTGCTGTGTAGAAAAAGTAGAGAGGATTCTTGTTCATGGTATGTAAATTCCGATAGGAGTTCATATTTTGTTATTACAGATGGATAGTTTGCAGATATTAATTCCATGTGCTGTTTATTCAAAGGGATCTTGTAGTGTAAATGAAATTTTGAGAATATACTGGAAGGGTAAGTAGATTGAGAGAAGGGAATAGATAAGTATGTTAAAAGGAAGAAAAATGGTATTGGTCAAAAGGATTAGGAGAGGAAAGAAGAAAGAAAAAAAGAGGAAGAAAAAAGGAAGAAGGTGTGTTAGATGGTGGTCAAGATGTTGTGAAGGGGTAGAGAGAAGAGAGCTACCAGAAGATAAAAGGAATAGGAGGAGGGATAGAAGGAAGAGACAAGAATGTAAAGAAGGAATATGTGTGAGAAGTGGGGG
>NC_068982.1:133226535-133233017 GCF_001194135.2 Octopus bimaculoides
GGGGGGGGGGGGGTGAGAGGTTATGTTTGAAAGGGCACTAGGGTGGAGAGACAAATAAAGAATGTGGTACAGAGGTGGGTATTATAAATGAGTAGGAAATCACAAAAGGGAAGAATAAGAAGATATAAGGGTCAAGTTTCTAGAAATAGTTGTAGACAATTATATGAACTCAGAGATTGTACTAGCTAAAGTGATAGCGGGGACTGATAAAAAGGTGAAAGAAAAATATGTATATAGATATACACATATGTGCATATATATATATATATATATATATATATATACATAAATGGGTATAAGTACTGTTATATAGGCCGGCATACTCACACATGTATACATACATATGTATCTATACATATATGCATAGAAGTGTATATGTATATATATATATATATATATATATAGAATGAGATAAAAAATCCAAGGCTGTGAGTAATTTTCAGGACATTTATAATGAAATAGTCTTACAGCTGTTTCTGAGATATTATGGATATCCCTTCATCAGAGATGGTGTGGGAAAATATTTGAGTTCGAATTATTGTGGAAAAGATAGGGAATACAGAGGGAAATAAGTGAATGAAAGCAGAAATAAGATATATATTGTAGTTGCAGTTCCATTATTCGAGGAAAATGGTGTATAGAAGTGGTAAAAAAGTTTCCTGTACATGGTATGTAAGATCCAATAGCAGTCCATATTTAGTTATTTCAAAGCATGGAGCTGTGGAATCAGTGTTGGTCGTTTGAAAGGGTTTTGTGATGTGAATGAAAATTTGAGAATGTGTTGGTAGTATTTAGGGATAGATGGAGAGAGGATATATATATATATATATATATATATATATATACACATACATACATATATACATATATACATGCATTTATATATATTATTAAACAATTAAAAAATTAAAAATTAAAGAATTAAGAAAAAGGAAGTCAAATAAAGTTGTTGGAGGTTACCAAAAGGGTATTAGATTTATGTACTGTGTGGTGATTTAGGTTGCATTTAGATCTGTGGTAAAATTTGAAGATATGAAAAAGCGGTTATTACATGTACCTGAGGCTTCATTATACTTATTTAGCAGTAGTGAAGAGTTATGTTTTACTAAGTGAAATGCTTCTTACAGGCTGACTGTTGACTCTGGTATGGAATCCTTGAATCTATTGTGGACCATGCTAAGTTATAGGGAATATTCCTATTTTTAATATGATGTTTGTGACTGGAGAGGTTTCTGGATTTATTGTGTTTCTCATATTTAAATGAATTGAAATGTGGGGCGTATCTCTGTTTAAATTTTATAGTTGACCCTATATATATGGTTGTAGAGTTGTGTAGCACGCTGAGGATGGTGCATTTGTAAATTACATTAGACCTTCTGCTATGGGTTTGTAGAAGGCAAGTGGTCCCCAGGGCGGAATTTACATGCTAGTGCATTGTGGGGATTATTCTCTGGAATGGAGGAAGTAATACTGTGTAGGGAGAGGTTAGATTTGGGGGTAGATTGGTCTATGTAATTAACATTATTATTATTATTATTATTATTATTATTATTATTATTATTATTATTATAATTATTATTATTATTATTATTATTATTATTATTATTATTATCATCATTATTATTATTATTTTTATCGTTGTTATTATTTATCCTATCTGTATTTGTAGTGGAGGTCAGGGTGCTATTATTCTGGTTAGTGTTAGTAGGATTGGTAGGGTTTTCATTATGGTCTAAAGTATAGGGTTCAGTGGTGGAGCTATGTATGTGTTGGGTGCTTGTGTGTTCAGAGTTGTTTCAGTGTATATTTTGATAATAAAGAGAAAGTTTTCATCTATTAGATGCTGTTACAATTGACTCAAAGAATAGAGCATCCACCACATGTTTTTGGTTGCTTAGGGGTAGTATAATCTATATTTTTAGAGATGGGTTATAGGGCCCATTATTGTTAGCTGATTTAGCTTTTGTCCTAGTGTTATATGTGTGCATGTGGAGTTTAAGTTGTCTTAATCTGTTTTCTTCCAGGGTTCTAGTATAGTGCACATATGGTCTGTTATGATTATGATGGTTAGCATGTCATGGTGATATGTCTTGAGATATATGTTGCTTGAGCCTAGTATTAGGGATGTATTTTATTTGTTGAGAGAAGACACTGGCAGTGAGTGTTTGGTTGTCATATGGGGCATGGTTATTGAATATTTTTTCAGTGGCTGAGAGGTCAGATATATGAATCAAAATACCATTAGTATATTATCGGAGGTGGACTTGTGGTGATTGGAATTCATGTTTAAGTACTTAAGGTACAGGTTAGGTTAATAATATGGGGAATATTGGGAGGTCTGTAAGCTTAAAATAACATCTAAAAAAATTAACGGTTTTAAGGGAATTTTCAAAAGTAATGGATAGATTGAGGTTAGAGAAGAATTTGTGTAGATCTTTCCTAAGTCATTGTAATGAGGATTTATTAACACCCTTGGTGACTAGCAAAGTGTTATCTCTATACAGACCTCCCTTGATATCAGGGAAGTGTGCTCAGAGCTGATGGAGTAAGTAAAGTCCAACGGGGTCTGTGACTTGGGCAGAGTCTGATGATCACATAGTGATGTCAAAGAATTTGCTATAATTATTGTTAGTGTTATAGCGTTTGGCTCAGTGCCAGAATTTGTCTTTGAAAGAAATGAGAGTTTTCCAGGCATTGAGAATTATGTTAATTTCTAGTAGGGTTAGGCTAGTTAGATTCCTGGCTAGAAAGAGGACCTGATTTAGAAGTTTGGAGGAAATAGATGAATAGTAATTATTTATATTGAATTGTAGGAATAAAGAAGAGTTTTTGTTGTACAAGAAATGAAACCATGTTACAACTTCACCTGTACAGGACCATAGGTCGATGTTTAATTTCTCTTTGACAATTGAAGTTATTTTATCCAGAATGTTCTTGCTTATTCTTCTCAGGTCAGATTTGATGGGGCATATGGAGTGTATAAATGGTTTTGTTGTGAAGTCCTTCTTATGATCATTAAGGTTGAAGTGTGGGCCTATATAACAGTACATATACACATTTAGATATATATATATATATATATATATATCTATAAAGGGGTTTGTATGATTGTGTATAGAGGAATATATTATTCAAAGGAATTCCTACTCTATATGCTTTTTATGTTTTTTTATGTTTAATATATATTCTATAATATTAATGTAGGATATAGAATATATAGTATATATAGTAAAATGAAATGAAGTATTGGCTGTCTTATTGAATAAATGAAATATTGAATATCAGATATTAAAGGACTAGTATACTTTCTTGCATTTAAGAAGTCATCAAGGTCCCACGTTGTGACAGGAATGTTTCAACTGTAGTTAACTGGTTGTCTTTTGTCCTTTATATATGTTCCTGTGGACAGCAGTAGTAGTTGTTTGGCTATTTCTAGAGATGATGCCAAGCCATTTTTCAATGTCTATTTTTAGAAATGATGACAGCAGTACTTTTTAGAGATTTTTTTTTATAGGGATAATATTTTTAAACCCCAAATAAGATTAATTTAATCATTGTTTGTTAAGCTTGGGTTTGAATTTCTTAATAAAGTTCTTTTCTCTCAATTTCATTCAGGTTGTAAAGCTTATGAAATGGAAATATCATAAAAGTTTTCCGACCACATGTTGCCAGATGGTTACTCAGCGGTATTTGGTGGACTTCTGGATTTTTAATTTGTTGTCGATGCACACGTGAACGTTCTGATAGTGCATTGCCTGTCTGGCCAACATACAGTTCTTCACAATTTGGGCATTTGATGCAGTAGATTAAATTTCTGCTTTGCCGTTCATGTTCACGTCTGTGAATATTTTCCCTGTTTTTGTGCTCATACATGGGCAGGCATGTACCGTATCAGCTATCATTACATTTAGACAAAGTGAATGGTTAATCTTTGTTGCTAAGGTCAAACCTTGCTTTGTTAAAAACTTTTTCAAGCTTTTAGGCTGTCTCTTACTCACACCATTATCCACACACCTACACATGCACACATGCACACATCAAGGTCACTAGCCCTCTTCCACACGTACATCATGCTCTCTTATATACACACACACGCACCTTATTTTGGTATCACCACTACTTTATTATCTCCCCTTCTTCCTAGCTCTCCTGTGTGACCCCTCTGTCTGGCATTCACCATGATAGATCAGTAGCCACTACACATTCTTTATTTTCTCTCCCTGTTTCTTTCTGTGGAAGAGTGTAGGGTCGAAATGTTAAAGACTTTTTCACTTCCCGAACGTTAAACTAATACATCTGTTTGTTGTCTACACCACGTGTTTTTGTCTTTTTTTTTTTAATTCTCCCTATAATATATATATATATATATATATATATACACACACACACACACACACACACACACACACACACACACACACAAGAGTTATGGAATGGAGTATGGGGAATCTGGGCTACATATGTTTCATAGTGAGTGGAACCTCAGAAGTGGTAAGATCCAAGTGATGAGTATACCACTGACTACTCTGCAGGCCAAGGATATCTTGATTAGATTAAAAGCTACATTGTCACAAGGAGGTACATGTTGACAAAGAGAGGACTCAATCAGAATGTATGGAAAGCACAGTGTGTGAGGGGTATATAAATGAGGGGAGAAATAATAAAAGAAGGGAAGAAAAAAGAGAAAAATAAATAAATAAAATAAAATAAAATGAAATATGGGGGAGTGAGAGAAAGGAGGAATTGGACAAGTTAGTGGTAGATAATATATAGCTTAATTATAATATATATATATATATAATAATATATATATATATAATAATATATATATATATAATAATATATATATATATAATAATATATATATATATAATAATATATATATATATAATAATATATATATATATAATAATATATATATATATAATAATATATATATATATAATAATATATATATATATATAATAATATATATATATATATAATAATATAGTTTAATTACAGAACTCAGTAAAGGCATTAGCATTTGAAGAGAAGAGAAATTGAAGGGGAGAGGATTGGGAAATATTTTGGTTGTGGGGGGAAAAAGAAAGTATGTATGAATAAAGCAAGGTAAGGTGGGGAGTTTAAGAGTCGCTAGTGGTTATGGTCACAATATTTTAGGTAGTAAGTAAAAATACAGATAGAAAATTGTAATTGATGATAGCCCTCATATATTCTTTCTCCCACTCATCCACCCTCACTACCACAGCATATTAAACCAACGATTTCTCCCCCTTTTAAGTCCTTAATCGTCAATTACAATTTTCTATCCTTATTTCTACTAATATTCTTCTCTCCTTATATTTGTACTCTCTCTCCCCTCCTACCCCTCCACCTGTAAATGTACAAATACATAGGTCTTCATACACCTTCACCACTTCATTCGTTTGGTATTTCTTTTTGTACCAATTTATGTCTTTTAACCATAATACCACTAACCACTCCTCACCTTACCTTGCTTTATTCATACATACTTTCTTTTTTCCCCAAGCCCAAAAGCATTTTGCCACCCTCTTCTCTCCAATTTATTTTCCTTTCAAATGCCAATCCTACAATTGAATTCAGTGATTAAGCTAAAACTACTATATTATCTACCACCAACCCATCCAATTCCTCCTTTCTCTCACTCCCCTATATTGTATTATATTTATTTTTCTTTCTCTTCTTTCTTCCCTTCTATTACTTATTTTTCCTTTCATTTATATTCCCCTCACATACTAGTCTCTCCACACATTCTGATTGAATCATCTGTGTGTCAACATGTACCTCCCTGTGACAAATATAGCCTTTAATCTAATCACAATATCCTTGGCCTGAAGAGTAGACAGTGGTATACACGTCACTTGGGTCTTGGGTCTTACCACTTCTGAGGTTCCACTCATTATGAAACATATGTAGCCTGGATTCCCCATACTCCATTCCATAACTCTTGTATTCCTTTTCACACACTCGGCAATCCTGATTGCCTACTGAGGAATATAAAAGGAACTTTTTTTCAGCTCATCATTCTTCGATAAAAGTTAAAAAGTCACAACCTTCCATCTCAATTAACCACTATTGTTCCTGAATGTTGTATATATATTTATATTTTTAAAAAATAACGTTGACCACTAACGTGGACAATTAATGTGCTAGAAATAGATCACATCTTGTGTCTATTAAGACCTAAATTGTTCTCAACATGAAATATAGCAGTATACCAAAACGTGAGCGGGCAAGACATTTAAAATCACCTAAAAAAGCATTCTCAAACAGGGACCGGTTTCGGATTTAACAAATCTTACCATTTGTCCATTCCTCTTCAGCCTGATTTGTAATGTAACCGCAATCATCAGAATCGTATACCAAGTTGCCCACTGCCATGGGTGCGCGTGCATATGGTTCTGCTAATTACAGCTTAATGGTAAAATTCAAAAGTCTTCGTTTTGGCGCGCTAATTC
>NC_068982.1:133233543-133234873 GCF_001194135.2 Octopus bimaculoides
GTGGGATATAGAATATGGAATATATAATATATAATATAAAAATGGATGGTACAATGAAATGAAGTATTGAATGTCTTATTGAATATATGGAATATGTCTTATTGAATATATGAAATATTGAGTGTAGGAAGTGAGAGTGAGTGTGATGCGCTCCTACTTCCTACTATAACTCTCCTCTTATAGATATAATAATCCATTCCTCTACTATTTCTGTCTCCGATGAAGGGATACATTGGATTTTCCCTGAAACAGCTGTAAGACTTTATCCATAAAATATATTTCTAACTTTGCCATTGTTCTCTTTATCCTTTTCTCTCTCTTTATATATATATATATATATATATATATAAAACTTAGATATGTTTCGACCATGTCTAACTTAATGGCACCACCTGATAGGATTATCTAAATCTTTTTAAGTCAAGTAATGTTTTTCTGCTATCAGCAGCATAATTTCAATACATTTCTCTGTATTAAACAACATTTTTGAATTCTGTGCAATATCTATAAAATAAATTGGAAGGACATCTGGCCATATAAAATTTTCCTGAACAAATTCCATCTATCTCATGCAAACATGGAAAAATAGATATACTTTTATGCTCTAGGCACAAGGTCTGAAATTTTGGGGATGGGGACCAGTCGATTAGCTTGACCCCAGTATGCAAGTGGTGCTTACTTTATCGACACCAAAATGATGAAAGGCAAAGTCGACCATGGTGGAATTTGAACTCAGAACGTAAAGACAGACAATGGAAAAGTAGATATTGAAATGATGATGATGACAACAATGAGGAGAAGAAAGAAGGAGAGGAGGAGGAGGAGGAAGAGGAGGAGAAGGAGAAGGGGAGAAAGGTGAAATAAAATAGAATCAATAAAACAAAACAAAATATTGGTTTCAAATTTTGGCACAAGGCCAGCAATTTGCAGGAAGGGGTAAGTCAATTACATCAACTCCAGTGCTCAACTGGTACTTATTTTATCGATCCTAAAAGGATGAAAAGCAAAGTCAACGCTGATAGAATCTGAACTTAGAATCAAAGGACAAACAAAATACCACTAAGTATTTTGCTCAGCAATTTAACAATTCTGCCAACTCACCACCTAAAAATAAAACAAAATATTAACAAATGTTTCACTATAAGCGTAGGAGTGGCTGTGTGGTAAGTAGCTCGCTTACCAACCACATGGTTCCAGGTTCAGTCCCACTGCGTGGCACCTTGGGCAAGTGTCTTCTACTATAGCCTTGTGAGTGGATTTAGTAGACGGAAACTGAAAGAAGCCCATCGTATATATATATATATATATATGCGAGTAAAAATAAATACAA
>NC_068982.1:133235001-133241429 GCF_001194135.2 Octopus bimaculoides
AATATAATATACAATATATAATATAAAATAAAATAAAAATGGATGGCACCATGAAATAAAGTATTGAATGTAGATGAAATATTGAGTGTTCAATATAAAGGATCAAATATATAAATATATAAATATAAATATATATATATATAAAGGCGACTCGAGTTTCAGGGCTATTTCCCTTCGTCATGGCCGGTATGACAGTCTTTAACATATATATATATATGTATGTGTGTGTATATGTTTGTGTGTCTGTGTTTGTCCCCCCAACATCGCTTGACAACCGATGCTGGTGTGTTTACATCCCTGTAACTTTGCGGTTCGGCTAAAGAGACCGATAGAATAAGTACTAGACTTACAAAGAATAAGTCCTGGGGTTGATTAGCTCGACTAAAAGGCGGTGCACCACCATGGTCACAGTCAAATGACTGAAACTAGTAAAAGAGTAAAAGAGTACTTATTATTCGATATATTTTTCTATTCCTTTATTCTTTTACTTGTTTCAGTCATTGGACTGTGACCATTCTGGAGCACTGCCTTGAAGTGTTTACTCAGCCTAATGAAGCCTAGTATTAACTTATTTAAAGCTTGGTACTTATTTTATCAGTGTTTTTTTTTTTTTGAACCACAAGATTATTTAAATGTAAACAAGCCACACCAGTTGGGCAGTGGTATGAGACAAACACAGACACAAGCATGGATACAGCCACACACATATACATGCACACACTCACACACACATACACACACACACACACACACACACACACACACACACACACACACACACACACACACACCCATACACACACATATGTGTATATATATATATAATGGCAGTTTCTTCATGTCTGAAGATAATGAGTAAGTGTGGCACACTCTCAAGTGACACACCCTCAAGTGACACATCCTCAAGTAGCTTTATTAACTTACCCTTGACACTGCAGGACATTTCTTCTTATCTGCACTGAATAATGAGAGCCAGCCCCAGCATTCCAATCCCATTCTTTATGGGTGTGTACACAAATTTTCTCAACCAAATTCACTCATGAAGCAATGGTCAGGCCAGGGTTCCTCATTGTCACATGGTGGGACTAAACTTGAAACCATATGGTTGTGAAGCAAAATTCTTACCCAAACAAACATAACTAGACCTATTTGTTCATGGAAAAAAGTGTATATATATTGCTGTCTTCATTTTGGTGTTTCAAAAGTAATTATTATTTTATATACACCAGTATATAGAATGTGTATCTATGTGTTTATGTGTATGTCTATCTATATGCATATGTGTATCTATATGCATGTGTGTGTGTGTGTGTGTGTGTGTGTGTGTGTGTGTGTGAGAGTACCTCAGTGTGTTTTTTATTATTTAATGCTTGTTTATATGTGCTTATATAAATATATATTTAGACAGATCAATAAGAGTGTACATATCATACACAGGTTATTTCAATAGCTGAGTGTTGATATAAATCAAGAATAGGTGATACATTTTTATTTGGAATAATTATGAATCATTAGATTGGAATGTAGAAAAATCTAAAAGAAAGTTAGATAAACCTGTTTAAAATAGCATGTAACAAAATGAAACAATAGCTCTTTATTCTGCCATTAAACAGGATATGTTTTCTTATGTCATGACAGAACTATATGTCATACGTAAATTTGTGTGTATGTGGGTGGGGTTATATGTCTATATATTTATTATATAGTTGTGACAATGGCAATGTGGTGAAGAAGTTTACTTCATAAACATGAGATCTCATGTTCAATCTCACTGCATTACACCTTGGGCAATAACCAAGTGTCTTCTACAAATATGTTGGGCCATTCAATGTTGTATAACTAGAATTCAAATATATAGAAAGTACAGTGAATTTATTGTCATCTAAATTATGCAAAAATGAAAATAACACTGACATCTCATTTTAACAGATATATTTATCAAAATTACATAAAAATATCTTGAAATGCCTTAGATTAAATTTATTAAATAAAATCACCATTAGCTTCAACCACAGCGTCCAGATGACTTCGGAATCTCCTACAACTCTTCTGGGTGGCCTCCTTGTTTAAGTTGGTGAATGCTGCTATAATCCTTGCCTTCAGTTCCTCTTTGGTGTTACAAGGAGTTTTATTGGACTCTCACTCAACTGCACTTCATATACAATAATCAAGGGAGTTGCAGTCTGGTGAGTTAGGTGGCCAGATGTTAGGAGTGATGTTGTTACAGAAATTGTCTGACAGTCAGGACTGGGTTTTCCTACTTGCATGGCAGGATGAAAACTCCTATTGCCAGACATAGGGTCTTCCAACAGCCACCCTCTTGACCCAGGGTAGCACTACCTCCTCCAGGCGCTTGATGTAACCCTCCATGTTGAGTCTGAAGTCATGCAGGAAGATGAATGGAGGCATAACGTTGCCATCACTAGTGATCACTCCAAACACCATGTTGTTGACTGGCTGTTTGATTTTTATCACTCTCAGTACATGTCCTCAGATTGTCACCCAAACACTCTGAAATGTTTGTATTGGAACTTCCAGTGTGAATACCAAGCAGTACAGCACGTCGTTTCCAAATTTCTGGCTGAGTGAATTACGTCATGGTGCTGTTTTTTTCGCAGACGGTGCCCAACTGACCCTCCTATACTGAGTCAACAAAATCAAAAGTAAACAATGCACATGTGAAATTAAAACTATAAAATGGTGACAATTTACCCATCACACCCTGTACATACATATACATACATATATACATACATCACACACATGCACACACACACACACACACACACACACACACACACACACACATTTTTTAGGAAGTTAAATGTTACAGCTGGTCATAGGGTGATCATCAGTTTCACACCTATAAAGTGCTTAACAGTATAAGGTGACTAGTTAAACTCAAATGACCAACCTCTCTACAACTGGAGGAATAAATACATCATGGTCAGTTAGTCTTGTAAACAAAAAGATATTTGTCTGGGCAGGGGTGTTGCAAGTGGTTTCAGCCATGGTGATATTCAAAGGAGCTGTGGTGAACCTATTCAATGAATATTACTGTTTTAATGCTTTAGAGTGTTCTTACTTTTCAGATATATGACCTATGATGATATATCATCATCATCATCATCATTTAGCATCTGTTTTCCATACTGGCATAGGTTAGATGGTTTGCCTGGAACTGGTAAGCTGGAGAGCTGTACCAAGCTCCAGTCTGATTTGGGCTTGATTTCTAGAGCTGGATACCCTTCCTAATGTCAACCACTCTGAGAGTGTTGTGGGTGTCTCTTACATGTTACTGGCATGGATGCCTTTTACATGTCACTGTCACAGAACAGTGATATGACTCCATCATGGATGCTTTTAACATGTCACCATCATGGGTGCCTTTTATGTGACACATAGAGGTCCTAATTCAAAGTATAAACAATAATAAACCATAAAATGAATTTACTTTCAAAATTAAACAAAACTAACAGTCAGATGGAAAGTAATGTTTATTTTTATATACTGGACTGGCTCTTGTGCGGGTGGCACATAATAGACACCATTTTGAACATGGCCGTTGCTAGTACCGCTTGACTGGCCTTTGCGCGGGTGACACGTAAAAGCACCCACTACACTCTCTGAGTGGTTGGCGTTAGGAAGGGCATCCAGCTGTAGAAACTCTGCCAAATTAGATTGGAGCCTGGTGTTGCCATCCGGTTTCACCAGTCCTCAGTCAAATCGTCCAACCCATGCTAGCATGGAAAGCGGACGTTAAACGATGATGATGATGATGATGATGATGACTTCCAGTGTATAATATGAGGAGCTCACTTTCAAAACTGGTATAAGCACATATTTGTTCGATTTCATGATAACCATTAAAGCACAATCTGCAAGCTGCTGGCTTCACGTATGTGAAATTTATTTCAGTCAAACTGAGATAGATGCCATATAGACAGTAATTGAATCTTAGTCTTCCAGTCAAAATTAGATATACTCAAGTTGTTGTTTTCTTTAATTACTCAAAAGTCATTCCAATGCACATATCTGGTTTTGAAAGTAAGCTCTTCATATATGAAAAAGTCTTCTTCTACTTTTTTTAATTGCAAAGTCTTTGATCAGATTCTCACAATGACAACAAAAAAACTTTGAAATTATATTTCCAATCATATAAACCATTTCAAATATTTTAGCAACTTTAATGGGATTTCCTTTGTGCCAAAAACATGTGGTGCATCTTTCCTTTGATGCCCTAAGCATATGCTCATATTGCTTAATGGTTAAAACAGCACTGCTCACCACTATTCATCTTCTTGTACATTTAGGATTCATCCTGACACTTCATGGCCTCCATTTTAACTCTCTCTCCAACTCTGCCTTGGTTATTTCCACCCTCTTTTCTTACATATGGGTAGACATGTAGCTCCACCACAAGAAACCTGTTTGATTCTAGTGCCTCTTTTCCTACTTTAAACTTTCATCTCCTAGCATAAAACCAGCTGCTTCTACAGTAGCTCTACTCACTTGAAGGGTGACATCACTAAAGTCGGTGCCACAAAAACGAAACCACTGTACTCTGTAAAGTGATTGGAGTTAGGAAGAGCACTTAATTACAGAAACCATGCCAAAGCAGACATTGGAGCATGATGCAGGTCCTCAAACTCATCAGAATCAGATCTTATTAAACCATTCAACACATGAAAAAAATAAAGACCTCTTTCAGTCATGAAGGACCATGGGATTGCACCTAGAAAGTTTATGGAAGACCAGCAGTTGTCCGTGCATACCAGCCTCCCCTCTCCACACCACTGATGTTATCCAAGAGGAAGGTAAAGGTCAATACAGCTTCGCACCAGTAACGTCGCAGCTCATTTTTACAGCTGAGTGAACTGGAGCAACATGAAATAAAGTGTCTTGCTCAAGAACACATGCAGCCCGGTCCAGGATTCAAACTCACAACCTCACGATCGTAAGCTCAATGCTCTAAGCACTGAGCTTTTGAAAGCAGATAGGTGAGGTGCCACACAGTGGGACTGAACCCGGAACCATGTGGTTGGTAAGCAAGCTACTTACCACACAGCCACTCCTGCACCTTTCTTTAAGAAAAATTAAACTTTAAAAAAATTTATATTTCCCAGATTCGTAATCTCTGTAATTTTCTATGTGGATAAAAAAAAAAAATTTATAAAGTTACAAATTAAGAAATAGTGGTGGGCATGGGAGAAATTAAAATTTTGAAAACGTGATTTCTGAGCAAAATCGTATTAACCCCCTTTTATACGATGAAACAATATATAGTTTGTGATCCTTCTTAAGAACAGAAAGCACTTTCATGCAAACCCATGCAAATTGTACCCTCTCCACTTCACTTTTAAACAAACAATAACAGTAATTCAGTTCACTGTATATCAGCTGTGACAATTCTGTCCATAAGAAAGGAGCAAATAATACAATGTGACTGTAGGTCATAAGACCCAGGCAATGTCAGGGTGCATTCTTTGTCTTATATAATAACTGAGATATCTTTTATCTTTTACTTGTTTCAGCCAGGGTTTAATCAAACAAATTGATGCCAGTACTTATTTTTTAAGTGGTACTTACTCTATCAGTCTATTTTTGCTGAACTTCTAAGTTACAGGGACATAAACAGACTGACACTAGTTATCAAGTGGTGGTG
Source organism: Octopus bimaculoides (assembly GCF_001194135.2). Taxonomy (NCBI): domain Eukaryota; kingdom Metazoa; phylum Mollusca; class Cephalopoda; order Octopoda; family Octopodidae; genus Octopus; species Octopus bimaculoides. Next base: position 133,240,667 of record NC_068982.1, read on the forward strand.
GAGGACAAACACAAGGCTACACACACACATATATATATACACATATGTATACAACAGGCTTCTTCCAACTTCTATCTACCAAATCCACTCACAAGGTTTTAGTTAACCTGGGGTTGTAACAGAAGACACTAGTCAGGAGGCAAGCTTCTTTACCATACAAATAAACCTGTGCCTATAGAAACACCTTTATCAATCTCAGAGTATTTGTTTACTTATTTAACAAAACTGAAAGGTGGAGGATGTGGGGCACTGGACTGTTAGAATAGAGGTCAGATACTGAATGTCATTAACAGTGATAAAGCACAATTCCTCAAACATATCAAGCTGAAAACTAGATTTCTGAAATTTACATCATTACCTATGTACTTTAGAAGTGTTGAGAAAAGGGCAACTTAATAATATCAATGAATTATGGTTACAAAGCTTAGCTATAAATCCATCCAGACACTTACTAGCTTAAGCACCATAAGTGAATCAATACTTCATTATCATTGTCATCATCATCATCATAAGCAGTGGTAACAGTGACAGTGTTGGTGGAAGCGTCAGTAGCAGCAGCAGCAGAAGTGGTAGAGGATGCAGTGGAGGCAGCAGAGGCAGCAGTAGCAGCAGCAGCAAAGATGACAGCACATGCAGTGGCAGCAGGAGAGGCAGGGACAGCAGCAGGGGCAGGGGCAGCAGGAGAGGCAGTGGCAGCAGCAGAGGCAGGGGCAGCAGCAAAGGCAGTGGCAGCAGGAGAGGCAGTGGCAGCAGCAGGGGCAGC
>NC_068982.1:133243468-133246711 GCF_001194135.2 Octopus bimaculoides
CAGTGGCAGCAGCAAAGGCAGTGGCAGCAGCAAAGGCAGTGGCAGCAGGAGAGGCAGTGGCAGCAGCAAAGGCAGTGGCAGCAGCAGAGGCAGGGGCAGCAGCAAAGGCAGTGGCAGCAGGAGAGGCAGTGGCAGCAGCAGGGGCAGCAGCAATGGAAGTGATGTTAGCGGTGACAGTGGTGACAGAGTGGCAGCAGAGATAGCGGAAGCAAAGGCAAAAGTAGCAACAACAGAAACAGTGGCAATGGCAACTGCCCAATAACAGCCAGAGCAGAGACAATAGCAGCAGCAGCGACACAAGCAACAACAGTAGTGATAAGAGCAGAATTGGTGTCATCATCATTGTCATCATCATTGTTTTAACATTCTCCATTCCATGCTCAAGTAGGTGAGACAGAATTTGTTAAGTGGATTTTCTGTGGTGAGATGCCCTTCCTGTTGGCAACCCTTCACCTTTTACCAAGCAAAGTAATATTGGTTTCAAATTTTGACTCAAGGCTTGTAATTTCGGTGAAAGGGATAAGTCGATTACATTGACTCCAGTGCTCAACTGGTACTTACTTTATTGATCCTGAAAGGATGAAAGGCACAGTCAACCCTGGCAGAATTTGAACTCAGAATGTAAAGACGAATGAATTGCTGTTTAGCATTTTGCCCAGCATGATAACGATTCTACCAGCTCACCACCTAAAGTAAGGTAATATTTCCTTATGACCAGACATGTTTTTCATGGTAAGACTGGAAACAGACACCACTTACAGGATGGTGACACTTGCTGACAACAATCATGTTAAGTGACACTAACACACACAGATATACATACATACATACATACATACATACATACATACACACATACATACATACATGCATGCATACATACATACATATCGGTTAAAATCAAGGTTAAAATCTATATAGGATTTTATGAAGTAGCTTGAATGTTAAAACCAGCTGAGGTAAACATTAATACAAAGTATATAATTTTATAAATTTTATAAAGTATATAATCTTATATATAAAATTACAAGGGCAACTACCAAGTAATGTCACATGCTAGAAAAAGACTTTGCCCAGGCTATTCCTATTCTAGCAGCTACACTTTCAGAGCATCTACCTCCACTACTGACTTGGTCACCTAGGTAACATAAGCTATCAACTACTTCTAGTTTTTTTCCCTGAAATGTGACAGAAACTGTTCTCTGCACATTATCAGTGTTTATAGCTCCTGAACATCTTGCCACATACAAAAACTAACTTCCTAGTTAACCTTCCTTTGATATTGCTGCGCCTCTTATGTATCCATAGCTTACACTGGATACATTTTATGGAGTTTCTGCCTACACCTTTTCTACAGATTGAGCAGGGTCATCTACCTGAAGGGATTCGCTGTCTTCATACCCTTAATTGCTCCACACTTTCAAAGACTAGTGAAATTCAAAAATTATCTTTTATCTAGAAAATAGATAAAGGTCGGCAACAGGAAGAGCATCTGACCAAAAATTCCTGCCTCCAATAACTCCCCATCAAACCCACGCTAGCAGCAAAAAATGGATGCCATACAAACAAAACTCCTTGTGTTTAAATGGCAATGTACAATGCCTGTAAATAGTGTATAAAATGGGAAACAGACAAATGAAGTATATGACTTTATGTCCTTGAATTTTTCCTCTATTGTCAGAAAATATATATCTAAAATTACTATAAAAGGGAAAATTATTCATATTATTATGTTTGTGTCAACTTGGTTTTGAGTCTAAACAACTTTATAAATAGAAAAGAAAAGTAAAACAAGTTTTACTTCATAACATATATTAAAATGAATTTTGCATTCACGCCTTGCTTATTAACAATTGAAAATAAAATATTTGTGTTGACACTTTTAAAGAGTAATTGCTTCAAAACATTTTAAGGCGAAGTAGCTACCATTCATTGCAATCATTAAATACATTTGATCTTATCATATTCATCGTTATTGTCATCATTGATGTTGTTGTCGTCATAGTTGTCGTCATCATTGTCATCACCATTGTCATCATCATCATCACCATCATAATCATCATAATCATCAAAATCATTGTTATCATTTACACACATTTTTCCTTGCTATATGGGCTAGACAGATTGTTACTGTCTAAAGCAGTTCTAATTTGAAGTCATACCTTAGACCAGGGGTCACCAAACTACAGCCCATGGGCTGGATCCAGCCTGTGAGGTCAGTTCATCCAGCCTACTGCTGCTCTGTACCTTTTGTGTAAGTACCTGCAATAAGAGTTGGCATCAGTGTTTGGAACAAATTATGTCTGTGAGCAAACATTTTCAAAAATGAAGTATGTGAAGTCAGCACATCGGACGAGGTTGACTGATGAACATTTGAAAGCTATTCTTATTCTAGCAGCTACACTTTCAGAGCATCCACCTCCACTACTGACTTGGTTACCTAGGTAACGGAAACTATCAACTACTTCTAGTTTTTCTCCCTGGAATGTGACAGAAGCCATTCTCTGCACATTTTCAGTGTTTATTGCTCCTGAGCATCTGCCACATACAAAAACTATCTTCCCAGTTAGCCTTCCTTTGATATTGCTGCCCCTCTTATATGTCCATAGCTTACACTGGGTACATCTTATAAAGTTTCTTGCTACACCTTTTCTACAGATTGAGCAGGGCCATCTACATGAAGGGATTTGTGGTTTGTCTGCCTTCCTAATTCTTAGGACTTTGGTTTTAGCTAGGTTGACTCTAAGGCCCTTCGATTCTAATCCTTATTGTAGAAGTGCTCAACTTGAATCCAGGGCACTAGACAAGTATAATAGATACAATAAAAAAGGTTCAAATCAAGCAGACTACGATTAACACATACATATATGGGTTTAATTGGGATAAAATGAGAATTGTCCAATCATTATCATCATCATCATCATCGTTTAACGTCCGCTTTCCATGCTAGCATGGGTTGGACGATTTGACTGAGGACTGGTGAAACCGGATGGCAACACCAGGCTCCAATCTAATTTGGCAGAGTTTCTACAGCTGGATGCCCTTCCTAACACCAACCACTCAGAGAGTGTAGTGGGTGCTTTTACGTGTCACCCGCACGAAGGCCAGTCAGGCGGTACTAGCAACGGCCACGCTCAAAATGGTGTCTTTTATGTGCCACCCGCACAAGAGCCAGTCCAGGGGCACTGGCAACGATCTCGCTCGAAAATCCTACGAAGGCCAGTCAGGCGGTACTGGCAACGG
>NC_068982.1:133248365-133249079 GCF_001194135.2 Octopus bimaculoides
TATATATATATATATATATATATATATATATATGTATGTATGTATGTATGTTTGTGTGTCTGTGTTTGTCCCCGCCAACATCGCTTGACAACCGATGCTGGTGTGTTTACGTCCCCGTAACTTAGCGGTTCGGCAAAAGAGACCAATAGAATAAGTACTAGGTTTCCAAAGAATAAGTCCTGGGGTCGATTTGCTCGACTAAAGGTGGTGCTCCAGCATGGCCACAGTCAAATGACTGAAACAAGTAAATGAGTAAAAAGAATAAAGAGAGAAAGTAACAGGCATTAAAAAGAGCTTTTAAAGCCTATTACTGTCTATATTCCATTATTATTTTTATCTATATTCTATTATTATTATGTTTACACATCTATATATCTATATGTCCATGTATTTTTTTAGGAGTTATATATTTTTAATATATCAATATATGTTTCAGATTAGACAATTCTCATTTCATCCTAATTAAACCCGTATATGTATGTGTTAATCATAGTCTGCCTGATTTGAACCTTTTCTATTGTATCTATTATACTTATATAAAGCACCCACTACACTCTCGGAGTGGTTGGCATTAGGAAGAGCATCCAGCTGTAGAAACTCTGCCAGATCAGATTGGAGTCTGGTGTAGTCATCTGGTTCACCAGTCACCAGTCAAATCATCCAACCCATGCTAGCATGGAAAGCGGACGTTAAATGATGATGATGATATATATA
>NC_068982.1:133249350-133250719 GCF_001194135.2 Octopus bimaculoides
ATATATATCACTAGCCTGATAGACCCCGCTATGTCAAGATGGACTTATATATTCTTCCTCACATTTGGATTTTATGTATGCTCTCTCCCACTTGGATTTAATATGTTGCCACATTTATAATATGTCTTTTTTCTGCATTTTCGTGCAGCTGAAGATTGCTCTTCATATTGCATTTAAGGTAATGCTCACATTACTTAAATAAATTGAAGTAGCATGAAACGTGCGTACTGCAATCACTTTTGAAATCCGTGTTGCTTATTGTTTGATTTTAATCACCCATCCTTTTGGGATGCGATATTCGGGTGCCTTCGCATAAGTACCATATTCAAGCCTTGAATCTATATATATTTATATATAAATAACTTACTGTTAATAAAAGCCAGGGTGTGTTGTGTTCCATTTTTTAATAAGTGAAAAAATGTAATGTAATACACAGACAAAAAGTAAAAAGCATATGACGTAAACTGAGTGCACAAACGGACGGAAAGCAGGCACATTGTTATCCATGCACTGTTTGCTCTCGAACCTATATTCTCCACAGCTTTTGTGGGCACCACCAGCCCTGGAAGCCCCTCAGTCTTATTAATGGTGTGAAACTGAGTAATACCATCTGGTTGATAACTGATGAAGAATTAGGAACCTTCTGTGTCTTTCTTCCATCCGTTTATGCACTCAATATACATTATACATTCTTTACTTGTCGTTTGTGTATTTACAATACATTTATTTAGACTAAATATATTTACAATACATTTATTATATATGTGTGTGTGTGTATGTATATATGTATATATATATGTGTTTGTATCATCATCATCATCATCAAAATCATCATCATCATCGAAATCATCATCATCATTTAATGTCCTCTTTCCATGTTGGCATGGGTTGGGCGGTTTGACTGGGGACTGGCAAGCCAGAAGGCTGCACCAGCCACCAATCTGATCTGGCATGGTTTTTACAGCTGGATGCCCTTCCTAACGCCAACCACTCCGAGAGTTTAGTGGGTGCTTTTTATGTGCCACCAGCATGAGGTACAGTCAGGCAATACTGGCATCGACCACACTTTTTACATTCCACTGGCACGATATATATATATATCATCATCATCGTTTAACGTCTGCTTTCCATGCTAGCATGGATTGGACGATTTGACTGAGGACTGGTGAACCAGATGGCTACACCAGGCTCCAATCTGATTTGGCAGAGTTTCTACAGCTGGATGCCCTTCCTAACGGCAACCACTCCAAGATTGTAGTGGGTGCTTTTACGTGCCACCGGCACGAAGGCCAGTCAGGTGGTACTGGCAACAGCCACACTCAAAATGGTGTATTTTATGTGCCACCTGCACAGGAGCCAGTCCAGCGGC
>NC_068982.1:133250729-133263986 GCF_001194135.2 Octopus bimaculoides
CTGAGGACTGGTGAACCAGATGGCTACACCAGGCTCCAATCTGATTTGGCAGAGTTTCTACAGCTGGATGCCCTTCCTAACGGCAACCACTCCAAGATTGTAGTGGGTGCTTTTACGTGCCACCGGCACGAAGGCCAGTCAGGTGGTACTGGCAACAGCCACACTCAAAATGGTGTATTTTATGTGCCACCTGCACAGGAGCCAGTCCAGCGGCACTGGCAACGATCTTGCTCAAATGTCTTTACACGTGCCACCGGCACAAGTGCCAGGAAGGCGACGCTGCACACAGATGCCATCATGATATATATATATAGTTGAAATTTGCAGAAAAACAAAAGGTGAAGACATGTGTATAAACAACAAACAGGTGTATTAGTTTAACGCTCGAGAAGGTGAGAAAGTCTTTTATGTTTAAAGCCTACACTCTTCAACAGAAAGAAATATGAGGAAATAAACAGAAAGAGAATAAAAAAAACTTTTGGAGCTAGCGGTCAATCATGGCTGCTGGCTGGACAAAGGTAGTTAAACAGGAGAGCTAGGAAGAAAAGGACTTAATAAAGTATTGGTGATCCCAAAACGAAGGTGCACATGCATATGTATGTGATAGTGTGTGCGTGCATGTGGATAGGGGCTGGTGACTTTGACATGTGGATGTGTGTGTGTGTGTAAGTGAGTATGTGCATCTGTAATGTGTGGATATGTGGATGATGGTGTGGGTGTTGGGAAGTGGTCAGTGCTAGTGTGTGGGGGTGGCATGTTGTGGTGTGGTGGTGTGTGGTGTGGTGTGGTGGTGTGTGGTGTGGTGTGGTGTGACGGTGTTGAGATGTGGGGATGTGATGGTGGGTGTGGAGGTGTGAGGGTGGGGTGGGGATGTGGTGGTAGGGATGGGGTATGTGGGAGTGGGATGTGTAGGGGTGTTGTGTGGATGGAGGGGGTATCAATGAAGAGAGAAGGTGGGTAGGAATGAAGAGAGGAAGTAGGTGTCAGGGCAAGAGAGGAGAGGAAAGGTGGGTAGGAGTAAAGAGAGGAAGTAGGTGTGAGATGAAGAGAGGAGAGGAGGGGAGTCAGATGAAAAGGGGATGGGAGTTGAGCCCATGTGGGGCAAAGGAACGAAGAGAGAAGATTAATTATAATGCTAAAACACTCTGGAGACTGTGATAGTCAATAAGAAATATAATCTTAAAATTTATTTCCTCTGTGTGGTCCTTTATCAAATGATCCATGGTCCCTAATTCACAGTGTTTTGCATCATTTACATTTATTTTTCTAGGCTGGCATGAAGTAAAATGGGAATGAAACCTCTTTACCAATCATAAAAAATGTAACTAACAGGGTTTTATGCCTTCTTGTGGATATTATTTCTGTAATGACTTTCTGAGTATTATTTCAAATTTTGTGAGCAAGGATACATTTATCAAAAGCAAATATCTGATTCTAAATACTGAAATTTGTTTCCATAATAAATATTATAAGATTACGTTTATTTTTACAGTTAATAGATATTCTTATTAATTGATTTATCTCCATTTTTGTATTTTTCTTGAATAAATATAAACCTTGGTTTATCTAATTACCTATTATTCATGAATATTATAATTAATATTCACAACAAATACTAGGTAATTCATTGGATATTACTATCCCTTAATGAGGCTTATCTAACCTCTAATTGAACTTATGCATATATATATATATATATATATATATATATATATATATATATATATATACATACATATTTTTTTTTTATGTTTATAGTTTCAGCTTAGAGCTGCGGCCATGCTGATGCACCGCCGTGTATATATATATATATATATCATCATCATCATCGTCGTCATCGTCGTTGTTGTTGTTTAACGTCTGCTTTCCATGCTGGCATGGGTTGGATTGTTCGACTGAGGGCTGGCAAGCCAGAAGGCTGCTCCAGGCTTCAATCTGATCTAGCAATGTTTCTACAGCTGGATGCCCTTCCTAACACCAACTACTTCGAGAGTGTAGTGGGTGCTTTTTACGTGCCACCAGTATGATATATATCCACACACACACACATATATTTAAAATAAGCTGTGCATCTTTTATACTATCAGAAGTGAGACATGAAATGGAAACATCTTTGTTTTGTAAATATTTATTGCTGGTTGGAATGGATAATGAAGCAGCAAACAAAATATTTATTAACAATAAACTGTTCAATATCTGCATTTGTTTCTCTCATTTATTTATTCTTTCATATAAGAGTTATCATATACCTTCCGCTGTCTATCAATGCTTAGCAGTTTTACATGGATGTTTAAATTGATACTAGTAAATGATAGCAGAAACATAATTTAATCATTATAATCATTATTCACAGACACACACATATGTATGTGAGTGTGTCTGTGTGTGTGTGTGTGTGTGTGTGTGTGTGTGTGTGTGCGTGTGTGTGCGTGTGTGTGTGTGCACGCGTGTGCGTGTGTGCACGCGTGTGTGTGTGCACGCATGTGTGTGTGCACGCATGTGTGTGTGTGTACATACACAGGTCCTCGTTTAGGGTCCCAGAGAAGTGCAACATTATGTCTTTGGCCAACTATATATGGTATTTAAAAGAGGGAATGCCAGACAGGATTAAATGGAAGCTCCTAGAACAGCCTGAACCATACCTCAACAGAAGGAGATGATGCAAACCTTGCTTGACTGAGAAGACAAAGATCCTAAAAAATTCACTTGATCCAAAAAGTGAGGTGCTTAGTTGTGCTCTCATGAGAGAAAATTTATATTGGTGACATGGGCTTCCCCACTTGCTGACTAGTGAATGGAAAATGTACATAAAGTAACACAACTGAACCTGCTATTGCTTTGGGCCAACCAAAGCCTTGCAAATGGCTTTAGTAGACAGAAACTGAAAGAAGCTTTCATGTGTGTGTGTGTCTTTGTGGCTGTGTTTGTCCCCAACCACTGCTTGACAACTGGTTTTGGTGTGTTTATATCCTTGTAGCCAAGTGGTTCAGTGATAGAGGCTGATAGAACAAGTACCAGGTAAAAAAAATAAATCCTGGAGTCGATTCATTCTAGACTGCACCAGCATGACGGCAGTCTAACAAGAGATAAAAGCAAATAAAAGATAAAAGACAAAAAGTAAAAGATATATGTGTGTGTGTGTGTGTGTGTACCATTTATTTGTATATGTGGGACTAATATAAACTGTATTTAAAATGCTAGGTGACTTATGAAAGTTTCGGCAGCTATTTTCAGCATGTTTAGCAACCATGTATCAGCAACCTGTCCAACAAAATTGTCAGCAACTGAAAGAAATTTCTGTCTTCCTCTCTCTATCTTATATTTTCTATTTCTTATCTTCAGAGTAGTTGGTTAAACAAGCCAGACAGCTTGTTACTTCAACAAAGTGGTTGCCTTTAGAGACCGTGTAAATATTAATTTCATAATTTGGGTGAATTATAGAAGTACATAATTGTCATTATAAGAAGATTTACAAAATGGTTGCTGAAATATTGGCTACTGCTGGTCAATCTAATATATGTGAGACATTACTCTTAGTTCTTCATTATTAATAGCTGAAAGCCTGCAAAGCTTGAAGCTTGGGAGTAAATGGCTAAAATTGATGAAAAAAATAAAAGAAAAATGTACATGGTCGTATGAGAATATATTTATGTATATACATATACATACTAAAAGCTTTTTGTTTCTTCGATGCAAAAAATATAACAATGCATATGTGATAGTGCATAAAGTTTCTTTCTTTTTTATTATGACACACACAGGTATATTTATATCTATATCTGTATCTATCTATCTATCTATATGTGTGTGTATGTATTATGTATATATGTGTGTGTTATGTATGTATGTGTGTATGTGTGTGTATGTGTGTGTGTATGCATGTGTGTATGGTTGTGTGTGTGTGTGTGTGTATATACATACATACATATATATATATATATATATATATATATATATATATATATATATATATATATATATATATATATATACATATATATATATATATTCATATATTCTTTTAATGGTTTCAGTTGCTGGACTGCAGCCATGCTAGATCACTGCTTTAATTTTTTTCTTTTAGTTTTGTTGTCTCTTTATGATTGAAAGTTAGTCGATGATCGAGTTTGTAGTTGCTAATGTCCACTGAGTGTATCCTTGAATGGTTGATTTGTTCAGTATCATCATTAAGAGTTCATCCAATGCTTCTTTTGAAAGTTTCAATAGAAGTCTTTTTTATATTTCTAATCCCTTTAGGTAAACAGTTGAATACATGAGGAGCTCTGAATATTAAGACTGGCACAGTAGAATATTTTTGCTTGTGAGTTTGAAGATGGTATATTTGGAAGCTGACAGTATACGCACATATACCAACTCTTCCATGTGTTAACATGTGCCTCCTAATGACAATGTAGGCTTCATTTAATCAAGATACCCTTGGCCTGAGGAATGGTCTGTGGTTTACACCTTGCTTGAATATTTACCACTTCCAAGGTTCCACTCGCTATGAAACATATGTAGCTTGGATTTTTTCTATTCCATTCCTTAGCTCGTATTTTTATTCACATACTCTGCAACCCTGGCTGCATACAGTGATATATAAAATACTTTTTCCAGATTATCATATTTCAATGCGAAAAAATCCACAACTTTCTGCCCTGATAAACCACTATTGTTCCTAAAGGTTGTTTCTTATATTTTCTATGGATTGCTTGAAGTTCATCTTCTTCCTACACCTCGATCTTTGGATCTTACATTTATATATATATATATGGATGTGGATAGCTGTGTGAAGAAATGCTGATCTGTACCAGTGGAGGGAAGCTGTGGAAGAGGGAGACCCAGGAAGGCATGAATGAGATGAGGTATTTGAAGCATGATCTTCAACGTTGGGCCTCACAGAGGCAAAGACTAGTGACTGAAACTTTTGGTGATAGGCCATGATTGAAAGACCCATCAAACCAAGTGAAATCATAGTTATAGCCATTGTTGGTGTCATGTAACTGGTACCCGTGCCAGTGGCATGTAAAGAGTACCTTTCAAGTGTTGGGCCTCACAGAAGCAATGTGGCCAATGCCAATGTCGCATAACTAACACCCATGTCAATGGCGCATAAAAAGCACTTTTCAAGCACTGGGCCTCACAGAGGCAATGGCAAATGACTGAGACCTTTGGCAATATGTTGTACTTGAGAAGACCCATCAACTTAAGTGAAATCATAGTCATGACAAATACTGGCGTCACGAATGTGGCACCCATGCCAGTGGCATGTAAAAACACTCATTACACTCTTGGAGTGGTTGGCATTAGTAAGAGCATCTGACCATAGAAACCGTGCCAAATCAGACTGGAGTTTGGTGCAGCCCCTCAGCTTACCAGCACTGGTTAAACCATCCAGACCATGCCAGCATGGAAAGCGGATACTAAATGATGATGATGATGATGATATATAATGTGTGTGTGTGTGTGTGTGTGAGAGAGAGAGAGAGAGAGAGAGAGAGAGAGAAAGAGAGGGAGATAAAGAAAGAGACAAAGTGTGTGAGAAAATGAGAGACTGGCAATAAAGATAGAGATCTTGTTTTCTAAAACCCTCCCAATGTGATGTCTCTTGTATGATTACAATCTTTCGTTATTATTCACATTATGTGATTACAATAACAAATATTAATCATCCATTAATAATTGTTATATAATAAATATTAGTGATTATTTTGTTGTATAACTTGTATTTATTACTAATTACATGAGTTTATAGATTCATGATTGTTACTGAAATGGTATTAGTATCACAAGACACTACATGGGCATGACTACCAATAAATTATGCACAACTTACGCACTCCTTCAGGTGCAGGGATAGGGAAGACTCTACCTCCCTGTCTTGCTTCATCTGGAAACTCCATGCCCATCAGAGTGATTTGCTCAGCATCAAATGGAGTATCATTGACAAAGCCCCACCTTACTCACCCAGAACTTGCAAATTGTCAACTCTGCCTATGTGAGAAACTATACATACTCTATCAACCTGTAATATCCATCAATAGAAAAAATGAACTATCTCATTATTGTCACTAGGGATTTATGAATTTCAAGTCACTGGTAGCTGGTAATCCAGATATATCACTCTATGCCTGATTGCCCACACAAAACAGGGAGTATTAAGCCATGTTGCCAGTAAACTACACCCCAACCCATGCTGATTATCCAGCTTCAACTTTTAACCTAGCACCATCAAATCTGGTTACTCTCATGTAAAGACTGCTGCCATTTATCGTTCGTTTAACGTCCGCTTTCCATGCTAACCCGGTTTCACCCGGTCAGTTTGTATGATGTGGCTGTAAAACCTGCTCTGTGTAAGCATTCGACTTGTTTGGGCACACACGTCAAAAAACAATTTTAGAATGACTTTTTTCTGTCAAAACGCTAAAAATAACTGACCAGCAAAAAAACCCAACCAAGATTCAACCAAATCTAAAAATAAACCCAAATACTAAGCAAACAAAGATGAACCATCCCACTTCCATTGCACGCACGCATGCACACACAAACACACACACATTCACATACTCCACTTTTACATACACACACATATATTCACACAGAGTTGAAGCACTGTTTGATTTATTTTTTCAGCATACAATTTTCATCATCCCACTACCAAATATGACATCACCCCTTCCTTCCTTTTTCATCTATCACCCCTTCCTTTCTCATTCATATATACAAGAGTATTATTATAGTAGATTATCTCGGTAACCATGGGAGCTATGAAAAAATACAAAGCCCAGCATTACCACCGGATCATTCTACACATTTGTGTAATTTTTCATGCAATTCCACCCAGCCGTTTGACCGTGAATCCCAAGACAAGAAAGAATCGCCCATGTCAAATTTATATGTATAGATACTCCACTGAATGACCACCAAGCTACTGAACTCATGACACCCCATTTTGCCACGTGTAGCATCAAATGCAATGAACTGATATCCCTCCAAACATTTTACTGCAGCATACTGTCTTAGTGGTGTGGCTCCTTGCCAACATCTGTTTGAGCTCATAGGCCAAAGAAAAAAGAAAAAGGTGATATCACTTCCACAGCAATAACACCTCATGGCCTGAGCTGCACAATAGAAACCTAGCATCTAGAAGCCATCTTAAATTTGTCTCAAGTCCTATTGCGCTTCTTTAGATACTTGATGAGATGGATTCGTCCTATGAGCCCAGGGAACATTAAGCCATATCGAACTGAGTCAAACTGTTATTAAATAATAGATATATGTATACGTGTGTGCATGAATAAATGTACATGTATATATGGGTATATGTATACAGGTATGTAATGTATGTATGCATGTTTTTATGTCTCTTCTATTTTTCAATTATTATAAATCTTCCACTGTCGTGGGAGCTGGTTTCCAACAAAGATACAAGGCTCCATCTTTGGGATGAAGTTAACAGACAAATTTACATTTGGAACTTGATAAAAGTCTTGCATATTTTTACTGTTCCACTCACAGATTGGACTTGTATGAATCAGCTGGTGAATTTCTCTTTCTGAATTTTCCCAGTTTATCCAGATTCTCCTTTAAGCATTTACTAACAAAACCTAGTGCTCCAATTATTATTGGTATGAATATGAATTTATAGTCTGGATATAGAAGCTGGAGGTTTCAAAGCAGTTGTCCATAGATATCCTTTTTTTGCTTTGATTTTCAAAGAGATATTTTTATCTGCAGGACAGCTAACTTCTGTGATAGTACATACCTTTGTTCCTCTGACCCAAACAACAATATCTGGCCTGTTATGCTTACATTTGACAGAAGTTTTGATTGGAATATTCCACCAATATTCCATGAATTGGTGTTTATGAATGTATTCCATAACAGAGAGATTTTCTAAGTTTATTTCAGGATAGTCTTTTTTGCGGATTGCATTGCAAATTGTTTTAGCAATGTATGTATGTATGTATGTATGTATGTATGTATGTATGTATGTATGTAGCAATTTGTTCAGTTTCTTTTAGTGACAAAGAAAAGCAAAGATAATACAAATTCCTTTTCTACTGTGAAGTTGAGTGGTTTAAAGAGGTACAACAGTCATTTGGCTATAAAAGCAATTACTACTACTACTACTACTACTACTACTACTACTACTGCTGCTGCTGCTGCTGCTGCTGCTGCTACTGCTGCTACCACCACTACCACTACTACTCTTTTAAATTACCCTGCACTATCCTAGAAGAAAAAAAGGGCATAAGATAATATCAAAAGAGTAGAAAATGTTTGAGGAAAACAGACTAGGTAATCCAGGATTAAGAAGACCTGTGATCAAAGGAATACTTTTGATCAAAGGTCTGATTTAATCAAAAACAACAACAACCAGCAATACAGATTTTATTTTCAGGATATTATTTTAATTTTATTATTCTCTTTGTGAAATAATATCTAACTCTAAGGACAACACACTGTTGATCATTATATAGAGACTAGATATCCAGTATATATGTGTGTGAATATTTGGTGGTATGTGTGTTTTGTAAGCTTTAAATGTTGGTTGACTCACCTCATAAAACTTAAGTGTTTATGTAATGTATAAACAGTAAGTCCGCCAAATATGAACCCATCCTTACAATCAGGTAACATGCTTCACTGAAAGTCACACCTACTTTGCTGGTTGTCGTTTCCATTTAACCCCAGATCAACTCTGATTAAGCAGACTCATGATCAAAGCTATTCTGGTTATGACTATTTTCAGCTTTGAATAAGCAGGTCTATAATGAAAGGCATTCTGGCTCTTTTACTTCATAGAGAGAAATAGTAGAGTTCAATATAAGGAGCTACTTTGGAAAAGGATGGTAATAAGAAGTATAAAGGGAAATAAGAGAATAAAAGTAGAAATAAAGATATATGTAGGATGTTATAGTTGCAGTTCCATTATCCAAGGAAAATGGTGCGCAAAAGTGGTAGAAATGCTTCTTGTCCATGGGATATAAATTCCGATAGTTCATATTTTGTCATTACAAATAGAAAGTGTGGTAACGTATATTTCATGTGCTGTTCATTCAAAGGGGTCTTGTGGTGTGAGTGAAATTTTGAGAAAGTAGATAGAGAGGAGAGAAAAGAGGTGTATGTTAAAATAAGGAAAATGGTCAAAAGGAATGTGAGGAAAGAAAAAAGAAAGAAAGGGGAAGAGAAAATGAAAAAAGGAGTGTTTCTTGGTGGTCAAGATGTTATGAGGGGGGATGGGAGAGGTGTAAGGGAAGGATAGGAACAGATAAGAATGTAAGGAACGAATATGTGAGGAGTGGGGGTGGGTTGGAGGATGGGTACAGAAAATGGTACAGTGGAGGGAGGGGTTACTAAAGTGAGTAGAGAACCTTAAAAAGGAAGAAAAGAATAATAAGATATAATGGTCAAGTTTCTAAAAATAGATGGAGGTGTTTCTTGTACTGGCTAATGTGATAGTGGGGGTGGGGGTGAAGAATCAGAGAGGGAAAGAAAGAAATGTATATTGATATACGCATGCATGCACACACATACATATACATGTGTATATGCACTATAATATAGGCCTGCATACTTATGTACTTAAACCTATATGCATATATACATAGATATATATATGCACACACACATATGCACCCATAAATATATGCACACGCACATACCAGCGTCACCTTACTGGCACATGAAAATACATTCAAGCGAGGTCATTGGCAGTGCCGCTGGACTGGCTCCTGTGCAGGTGGCACGTAAACAACACCATTTGAGCATGGCCGTTGCCAGCACCGCCTGACTGGCCCTCATGCCGGTGACATGTAAGAGCACCCACTACCCTCTCGGAGTGCTTGGCGTTGGGAAGGGTATCCAGCTGTAGAAACTCTGTCAGATCGGATTGGAGCCTGGTGCAGCCATCTGGTTCACCAGTCCTCAGTCAAATCGTCCAACCCATGCTAGACGATTTGACTGAGGACTGGCGGTGGTGGGGGGTGATGGTGGTTACAGTGGTAGTGGTGGGAATGGGTTGTAGTGGGGTAGAGGGTAGTGGGGAGGGTAGTAGTAGTAGTAGTAGTAGTAGTTGTTGTTGTTGTTGGAGGAGTTTTTTTCACTCTCGATTTAACAACAGAAATTTTGTTTAACAAACGAAACATTAAAGTGATTAGTTTTGGCAGGATATAGAAAACAGCCAATCAAATGGCATAGGGTGTGTGTGTGTGTGTGTGTGTGTGTTTTTGTATATGTGTATGTGCATGATTGCATCTGTGCATATGGGTAATTGCATTTCATTTTATATCCGCTTTCTGTTTTGGCAAATGTTGGACAATTCAACACTTCAAATAAACACATACACAGATGAGTGAGTATGTGCGATTATGTATGTGCATGTGAGTATTTGTTTGATTATATGTGTATATGCAGGGTATATGTATATGTATGTATTTAAGTGTAAATGTGTGCTTGTGTGTGTTTGTGTGTGTGTGTGTGTGTGTGTGTGTGTGTGCACGCGTGTGTGCATATGATATATGCATGAGTCTTGAGTATGAGTGAGTGTAATTTTGTATGTAAGTGTATATAAGTAAGAATGCTTATGTGAATGTATTTTCCTATATGTGTGTAAATATTTCTTTGATTCATCATCAACAGCATCATTTAACACCCCCTTTTCCATGCTTGCATCAGTCAGGTGTATTTGTTGAGACAGATTTTCTATGATCGGTTGCTCTTCCTGTTGCCACCTCTCACCGGTTTCCAAGCAAGGTAATATTTCCTTAAGGCCCTTTTCAAATACGCACTCATATCATTGCCAATCACTTTCCTTCCAACACCACTCCTTCATGACCTTAATTTGTTCCCATCAACCTCTTGTTCCTTCCACCCTTCCACCTATTCTGATCCTTTTGAAGTCATTTTTATTTCTCTTATTTCTTTCCAATTCCCCTTCTCAGTCACCTGAACAAATTACTCATCCAAGTTTATTGAGTACTCTCTTCACCTACCTTTACACCAATATCCTCCACAGCTCATATTCATTTCTGTCATTATCTGCACACTTGTTGTCATTGTTTGCTCTACAAGTTTACATTCACTGTAAACATTCTGTTCCTACCTCACCTGAGACTATTCCATCTCTCTAGTATTGGTGCTTCGAGAAAATGCATCCAGTACTCTGTAACACAGTCAACATTTGGAAGGGCATCCTGCCAATGAAATCAAGAAACAAATGTCAGATGTGGTACCTGGTCTTTAGAAGCAGTATCTCTCAATGGAAGGCAACATGGATCACAACAACCTCTCCAACCCATGCTGTATTTTACAATAGGCTGTGTTTGCATTCATTTGCAGTGAAGGTGTTACCTTCGTATCTTGAATCCTTTTTAAAGGACTTAACTTCTTACTTTTCTCAAAGTGGCAAACGTCAAAATGACTTCAATAAGATACAAAGTGTTGTTGGCATAAAAGAAAACAAGATTCCAAAGCTTTCACAAACTAGATGGTTGTCATGTGAAAATGTAATTGACGTTATAATAGAACAGTGGGATGCCCTTGTACTTTATTTTCAGTCTGAAGATAAAATAGAACAAGTGGACGGAGCAAAAAGAATCTATGAAACAATGATTAACAAAGGGACCAAGCACATGCTGCTCTTCTTACACTATATATTAAAGAAAGTAAATGCTCTTAATGTCGAGTTTCAATTGGAACACTTTCGATTGCATCTGTTGCATATACTCGTTTCCAGTGAATATAAAAATATCCTTGGTTGCTTTATAAAAGAAGATGTTTTAGCTGTATCTAAATTATCAGATATTGATCTTAATAACACAACAAATCTCAAAGATACGAGTAATATTTACCTCAGTGGACGCATAATGAGATATCTAGAACCAAACCCCATCGTTGGTGACTCAGCTAGATTCATAACTGATTGCAAACATTTTTAATAGAATTATGCTTTCAAATAAAAATGCGCTTTCCTGTCGATGAAGCTGGAGTGCTTGCCCTCTTAGAATTGCTTGATCCAAAAGTAGCGTGTGATCTCACTAACTCTCCTCAGTCAGTAATTTCCTTGGCGTCAAACTTTCCAGCAATTGCACCAGAAAACACTTGATGAACTAGCCAATGAGTGGAGATCATTTCGGCAATATAAAAATATTCCTGTTTCCTCAAAGAGCATCCCTGAACTCTGGCATTCCATGAACAATCTTAAAGATGGACTTGACCACTCTAAATTTGAGAGGTTGTCACAATTCATGACTAATTTAACAGTGTTACCTCATTCATCACCGTGCAAGGAACACATATTTTTCCAAGTAAATTGCACAAAGACAAAGTTCACTAACAGGTTGAAGGCTGAAACGATCACTGATGATCGTCTTCTCACTAAAGAAACAATTACAAGAAAGGGAGCGTCATGCATTTCTTGGGAGCCGAGCGCTAAACTTATTAAAGATGTAGTGCATGGGTTTTGTCACCGTAGATATACGAGTAGATTGAACTCCAAAAAGGAAGGGGTGAATGAAGACGATATGGATATGTACGAAATTGACAATTAATTGTCATATGATATAAAGTAAGTATCAAATTTTGTATTCATTTTGTCATGTAACATATTTTATCATTAAATTACAAATTACGCACCTGTTTTCTAACATCTGGGTTTATAAAATAGGATTTGGGTTTTTTGCAGCAAGTAATCTGGGTGTTTTATTACTTGATGAGTGGCAGCGCTGCTAGAAACGTATCATAGAAAATCTGTGTGACAAGCGAGTCGTGAGGTAGGTATTTAAAAATCGTTTGTCCGACGCATTTTGATTATCCAATGGTGAGTCGAAAGTTAATAATTATTTATTAATTAATAAATAATTATATATATGTCATCTAAAAGTCCATAAGTCAGGAAAAGATGCTCTAATATATCTGTAGTGGAATCACCAGAATGTAGTGTGTTTTTATTGAGTGTCGGTGCGATAGGCATGTGTTTGCCTGAGAAATGACAAAGTGGTAACTGATTCAATTATAACATTTTTATTAGCTGGAGTTAATAAATATTAATAGCCACTACATTCAATTTTAACAACTTGTTTCGAGTTGCTAGACAAATGATGGAACCAGGATATGTTCGTGTGTGTGTGTGTGTGTTCGTTCTCTCATCTTGCTTGGCCGGAGGAAAATCTCTGTCTCACATTAGCAGAGGTCTCATAGTAGCAGTCTCCCTGTCTGTCTGTCCCTGTGTGTCCTGACGTCTTGCTGACCACT
>NC_068982.1:133264924-133265696 GCF_001194135.2 Octopus bimaculoides
GTATCACTCACATACACAATTTTCTTTGTACGAAGGCCTGTCTTTGATTATGTTCTTATATGTCGCATTCACACTCTCACACAGACATACATCTTTAACGCTACAATAAATATTTCTGTTATTCATCTTATACGGTTGTGGTCTTTCATTACTGGTCATCTATGTTATCGTCGTATAACATATCATGTATATCATCTTTGATATATATATTTTATGTGTTCGACCGTGTGACGCGTTTAAATAAAAGGAGTCCTCTGTTTTTCCATTCGTCACCATTTCTCCTTTTATGAGTTCGCACGGTCGTTCCTTACAATTGGTGACCCCCGACGTTGATTCGTTCATGCAGCCCTTCTGATTTGTACAGCCTATGTGATCCTGTTCGCACGGTCGTTCCTTACAATTGGTGACCCCCGACGTTGATTCGTTCATGCAACCCTTCTGATCTGTACAACCTATGTGATCCTGTTCACACGGTCGTTCCTTACAATTGGTGACCCCGACGTGATTCGTTCATACAGCCCTTCTGATCTGTACAGCCCAACGTGAAAAGTTCACATAACTTTTCCAAAAATGGTGACTAAATGCCAGTAATAGACCAACCGTTCTTTCAGTCTTTTTCACTACAATTTTTTTTCTTATTTCGTCTGTTTGTCTTCGACAAACCGACTGGTGCGAGGCTAGTGTAGTGAAACTACCTACCGCCATTAGATACAAAACTGCTATCGCCATTCTTCTCATTTAAATATAAACAAACGCGAACGTAGGGGAAAAC
>NC_068982.1:133266266-133270774 GCF_001194135.2 Octopus bimaculoides
TAAATAAACAGACAAGAGTTCTCAGCCAGCGACGAACATCTGTATAACAAGAATCACGGCCCGGCATCGATGCCACGACATCACAACTAGTGATCAGCTCTGCCACACTCAGCCAACTCACTTCACATACAGATTCATATTATTGTGTACCCAAGAACTGGTATAATTGCTCACGTGTTATTGACTCTCTTTCTATTTGCTGTAATATTTCACATACACATACATGTATCACTCACATACACACTTTTCTTTGTATGACGGCCTGTCTTTGATTATGTTCTTATATGTCGCATTCACACTCTCACACAGACATACATCTTTAACGCTACAATAAATATTTCTGTTATTCATCTTATACGGTTGTGATCTTTCATTGCTGGTCATCTATGTTATCGTCGTATAACATATCACGTATATCATTATTGATATATATATTTTTGTGTTCGACCGTGTGACGCGTTTAAATAAAAGGAGTCCTCTGTTTTTCCATCCGTCACCATTTCTCCTTTTTGAGTTCGCACGGTCGTTCCTTACATATCTGTCAAAAGAGGGGGTATATCTATTACCTAACATTCCATCGTACCCCTAGTTCAAGACTGATTGGTAAGATCAGCCATGATGGATATATAATACTGTACACTTTTGGGTAATATATATATCAACTGAACTACAAAAGAAACATCACACTGTAAAAGATTATTTGTTTCACACATGATATTGAGATTATATGGATTTTATCACATTTCTAGATTATTTAACATCAGGAAGATGTCACTGACCCACAACACCACTCTCTTTTGAAAACACAAGGATTGCATGTAGGATTTGAACTTGCCCACTTTTCATGAACATGGTAATGCTCACGAACGCATCTTTATGTAAAGTATGATGCACATGCCAAACGTTGACTCATTGGGTATAAAAGGCACCCAAATTTACCAGCCTGCCATTCATTTCCTGAATGCAGCAAGCATCCCAAGACTAACATGAAATCAGAGGGGGCAAGCCATTGGACGTCTCCATGCTGGTCAACATCCATGGGTCATTGCTAATGACTTGAACTGCAGTATTCAGACAACTGAGCAGCTGAGGGAATGATACAATGCCACAAACAGCACACATGTAACACTCAATCACAGTGGCCAACTGAGGGTTACAACATCACATCAAGATCACCACCTGCACCGACAGCATTTGCATGACCGATTCTAGAGGGCAATGGAATCAGCTAGGCAGACCATAGGGACTCGCCACAGACCCATTTGTGCAGAGAGAGTTCACTGTAGGCTGAAATCTTTTAATCTGTCTTGTCAACGTCTGGCTGGGAGCCTCATCTCAGAGATCATCATCAACGGGCACATCTGCAGTGGGCTCAAAAACGTCAGAACTGGTAATATCAGCAGTGGAGGACTGTAGTCTTCTCTGACAAAAAGTTGATATTGCATTTTTGTGGCAAAGCTAGGGTTTAGAGAAGAAGGGGTGAATGGCATGCCAATGGCTGTGTTGTGGAGAGAGACTCACAGGGAGGACAGAGCATCATGGTATGGGGTGGGATTGCACTCAGCCAGAAACTTGGACCACTGGTCTTTCAAAACATTGGCCAAGGTTAGGGCTATGGAGTAACCGCTGCTCGCTATATTGTGTCATACTTTGCTCATCATCAGAATCACATGTTCCAACATGACAACACCTGTCCTCATACTGTCAGGTTGACAACGGACTTCTTTCAGCAGCACAACATCCAGACACTGTCATGGCCAGCCCTAAGTCTGGACTTGAATCCCCTAAAGCACCTGTGGGATGAAATCTAAAGAAGGCAAAATGACATCTGTCCAAGGCCAACAACTGCAACACAACTCACTGCAAGTTTTAACAGAATATGGGCTGCTATTCTCATGGCCTTCATCAATCTTTGGTGCATTCACTGTATAGAAGATGCCTGGCAGTAATCAATGATAATGGTGGTCACATGAGATATTGAGTTCATCTCTTTGGATCCAGGACACTCCATCGTGATGTGACATCATGTGACGTCAAACATGTTTCAAGAAATGATGTTTTATTACTAAGAAAGAACAGTTTCTTAATTAGCACTCTTCAATCAATGTTATGGCAGTCTGTTAAGAAACCGGTTTCTATTTAGTATGTGTGCAGCATTTCTTTTGTGGCTCAGTTTATGTGTGTGTGTGTGTGTGTGTGTACGCGTGCGCGTGTCTGTCTATATTCCTTTTCACTTTTGTATCTCAATGTTGTGCTGTTATTCTCATGGTCTTAAATTAACTTAATAGCCTTAAGGTATTTGGAAATCACAATGCTGACCTAAGTGCCTATTGTTTCATTTAATGAGATAGAAATTCTTCTATAACATTCAATAATGGTCACATGCAATGACTGCAATTTAGTTTTACTTAATGTTCACATAACCTTTTTATTCAATGATGATCACATGTCTTAGAGCATACAATTCATTGTATCTCTGCTTTGATTACATTTAATGAAATCTTTTCTAATACAAATATTATTCTTGCCCTCAAATTCTGCCAAGGTTTCCATCTACTAAATTCACCCAGAAAGCATTGATCAATCCAGCACTATAGTACAAGGCACTTAGTCCAAGTGTTGCACAGTAGGACTGAACTTAAAACTATGTTGTAACAAAGGAAACTTCTTGACCATATGGCTATGCCTGCTGAAAAAGAAATAGTAGTCAGAAGTTGATACATCAGGAAAATATGATCAATAAATTAAAGTTCTATAATCCAAGCTTTTGTAGAGTCATTTTGGCATTTCACTGGCCAAAATTTTTCCTTTCCAATGTTAAACACTATTCATTTATTATGCAATTTTCCAAGTATCTCTCCTACTTTTTTTACAATAAACATTTACAGAGATGATTCTAATCTCGGCAAGAAAAATAAATGAATCCTACAAGTTGTAGGTATTCCTGCTGTAAATATACACTTGGCTTTAAGTGACTGAGTATTCCACAGACATGTGTTCTAAATGTAATTTTCAGATAGAATTACATTTTGTTGACCTTTGCAAAATTTGGAGATAAGATTAAATAATATTTATATAAGAAGAGACGTTATTTAATGTAATCACACTGTTGTAGCAGTGATTCAAAACTTCAACCACTAACAAGCCACCACAGTTTCACATGATTGGTCTATTAATCAACCAATCAGCATGTGGCTGTGGCATGATATGGTTTTCTCAAATGTTCAAGAATGTTCTTTCTTGTACCCTATGAAAGACCATTTTACCACTCATTTGCAGAGTGTTGAAAATGGCTGCCTGACTTATGTGCCTCCACTTTTGCCATCAGACAGTCCCAGACATTTGTGCAGATATTTCCATGTTCTGAGATAGACGTATTCTGAACATTCAGTCAATGTCTCATAAATAACTTCTATAGATACAGTGCAGTTTTTCTCTGTGTCTCAGTCAGCAAACATTTATGTTGTTCATTGTAAAAAGCCAACACCATTACCTTTGTCTGGCAATAAATATTTCAGTTAAATGTTTGTGAGTGTGCTTCAGCTATTATTCATTCACACAGCCAATGAAATATATCGCAATTTACCAGCTCCACATTGCATCAACCAAGCCATATTTGTGATGGTGTAATGCAGCTACTGTCGATCTAATGGGTTTCTACATAGTTTCCATCTTCCTGATTACGTTCACAAAGCACTGTGTAACATATGGCTATAAAAGATATAGTGCTATGGGATTGAACTCTAGACTTGTGATTGAGGAGTGAACTTCTTAACCATTTGGTATTACTGTCTCTACATATGAAATATATACTTTACTCAAATAAAAATATTTATTATTGGCACGAATGTCAGCACTAAAGTACCAGCATTGAGACTTTATATTTTACTTTATATGTGACGTACACACATACATATATGTATGTGTGCATGTATCTATCTATCTATCTATCTATCTATCTATCTATCTATCTATCTATCTATCTTTCTGTCTGGCTGTCTGTCTGTCTCTCTGTCTGTCTGTCTGTCTCTTTCTCTCTCTCTCTCTCTCTCTCTCTCTCTCTCTCTCTCTCTCTCTCTCTCTCTCTCTCTCTCTCTCTCTCTCTCTCTCTCTCTCTCTAGTAAGTTATAGGAAGTAGGAAGACAGACAAATCACAAATCCCTTCAGGTAGATGGCCCTGCTCAATCTGCAGAAAAAGTGTAGGTAGAAACTCCATAAGATGCACCCAGTGTAAGCTTTGGACACATAAAAGGTGCAACATCAGAGGAAGGTTAACAGGGAAACTAACTTTTGTATGTGAAAGGTGCACAGGTACAATAGACATTGAAAATGCACAGAAAATTGACTCCATCAACTACCAGGGGCAAGCTAGAGGTAGTAGATAGCTTCCGTTATCTAGGTAACCAAGTTAGTAGTGGAGAGAGTGTAGCTGTGAGAATAAGATTAGGCTGGGCAAAGTTCAGAGAGCTCCTACCCCTACTGCAGCAAAGGGCCTCTCTATCAGAGTG
>NC_068982.1:133270784-133276080 GCF_001194135.2 Octopus bimaculoides
CTACTGCAGCAAAGGGCCTCTCTATCAGAGTGAAAGGCAGATTGTTTGATGCCTGTATGCAAACAGCTATGCTGCATGGCAATGAAACATAGGCTATGACAGCTGAGGACATGTATAGGCTTAAAAGAAATGAAGCCTTTATGCTTCACTGGATGTGCATGTTCAACAGAGTGTAAGTATATTAAGAGAAAAGTTGGGCATAAGAGGAATCAGATGTGGCGTACAAGAGAGACGACTGTATTGGTTTGGTCATGTGATGCGTATGGATGAGGACAGCTGTGTAAAGAGAACCTGTGGTAGAGATAGACCCAGGAAGACATGGGACAAGATAGTGAAGCATGATCTTTGAACTTTGAACCTCACAAAGGCAATGACTGGTGAGTGATACTTTTGGTGATGTGCTGTGCTTGAGAGGAGCCATCAAGCCAAGTGCACCCATGCTGGTGGCATATAAAGAACATCTTTTGAACGTTGGGCTTCACACAGGTAAACTGGCTGAGTTCCTTTCGAGCGTTGGGCCTCACGGAGGTAAAGTGGCTGAGTTGCTTTTGAGTGTTGGGCCTTACTGAAGCAATGACCAAGACCTTTGGCATTATGTCATGCTTGAGAAGAAGACCCATCAAGTTGAACAAAATTGCACTCGTGGCAGATGCTGGTGTCATGCAAACTGGCACCTGTGCTGGTGGCACGTGAATGCACCTCAATATCAGGCAAATGGGCCATGCCAGTGGCCAGTAAAAGCACTCATTACACTCTTGGAGTGGTTGGCATTAGGAAGGGCTTTCAGCCATAGAAAACCATGCCAAATCAGACTGGAGTCTGGTGCAGCTTTCCAGCATGCCAGCCCATTCAAACTGTCCAACTCATGCCAGCATGGACGACGGACGTTAAATGATGATGATGATGATATCAGTATCATCATTTAACATCTGTCTTCCATGCTGGCATGGGTTGGACAGTTCATGTGAATTCATATGATTTAGAGAAGTTATTCCAAACATAAAAGCAAAATTGAGATCTTGAATTAAACTTATTATGTATCAAAGGCGATAAGATCCATGCAAAAAAAGTGGAGGAATACCACATGGTGTACTCAGTGCAATTATGGCTACACAAAGCTTAGTGCAATCAGAGACAGGATATTTCATAAGTGGTAGATGCATAGCAGCAATTAATCATAAGAGAACATATAAAATAAACTTCTTCAAATGGTTGAAAGACACCCTAGAAGTAATTGATGGCTTCTATTACCAAGATGATTTAATTAGCAGAGGAGGTGGATGGTCTGAAAATATAATAACCAGAGTAATAATGAGATGGAAAAAGTTAAGGAAGCTCTTATCTCTGTTGGGAAAAAAGAGTTTCTCTCTCAGAATGCAAAGCAAATTGTATGATGTTTGAGTGTAAAGTGCAGTGCTGTATGATAGTGAAAGGTGGCCCTTCAATCCAGATTTACAAGGACTGGAAGGAAATAAGGCGAGCATGCTGAATGTGTATGGATAGTAGTATGAACACAGAATACAAATGGTCCGAAAGAGAAGCTGAAATGCAAAGAATGAGATATACTGTGCAAGAATAAAGACTGTTGCTGTACAGGCATCTCATTTTAATGGAAGGTGTAAATTGTAAAAAGAAGTGCAGAGCACTCAATATGAACAGAATGTATGGCACAGAAAGACCAAGGAAAACAGAATGAAATGGTAGACTGATCTCAAGAAGCTGAATTTCATGAGTGAAATGACAAAATTTGGTGATGTGTAGCAACACATAGTACTGCAGAAAAACAGCCATACTTGTATGGTAAAAGTAATGGGTGGAGATGTGCATGTGTGTGTCTCTCTCTCTCTCATTACATTTATATTAAGTCCCTATCTACTGCCTTCAGTCTTTCTTCATTGCCCTCGCAACTGTCACAGGGTCCCCTATCATATTCATTGTACTGTATCACCTATGTAATTAGGGACTGCATAAGATCTATCTGTATTCAATTCACCACTAATATCTTGTTTCTTTATTGCTAACCACCACTCGCATTTTCTCTCGCATCATCTTCTCTCACACTTTCTCTTTTTCTCTTTCTCTCTCTCTCTTTCTCTTCCCTTTTCTCTCTTCGATTACTCCATCCCTATCATTTATTTTTGACATCCATCACTCCCTTTCTCTTACCATTATCCATTTATATTGTTGTTCTCACCCATCTTTACTCACCTCTCTCTCTCACTCACTCTCTCTCCCCCTCTCCCTCCTTCCTCCTCTCTCCATACACCCACAAACACATTTCTTTGTCATCTACCAATCCTTACTGATATTCATCACTTTCTCTCTCCCCTCACTCTCTTTTATTTCCATTATTGCCTCTTATCACTCTCTCTTCTTCCTTCACAGCACTCATGTTGTCTTTCTATACAGTCTCCTTACCAACTACCAACATATAGCTGTCTCACATTCTTTCTTTCATTACTGTTCCTCTATCACCTCAATCTGTTTTCCTATCATTCTCTTAGCCTGGTTATCTCTGTTTTCACCACTCTTCTATTTATTCACTCACTCTTGTTGCTTGAACAGGCAGACAATATGAGGTAAATAGGGCTCTTTAGCTTTTTCTAGGGCTGGGATAGCAATGAAATACACCACAGTAATAATGAGGAGGAGAAAGAGGAGAGCAACACAGGTAGTGGTGCTGTTGGTTATGGCAGTGAGAGCACTATCAGCTGTGGTAGTGGTAGTGGTAGTGTCAGCAACTGCAGTCATGGGGAAGGTGATGGTGGGGGGGTTAGAACCTCTGGAAATGCTATGCATACATATAATGTGACAATTTTAGCACACACACCACCAAACAAAAAACACCACAAACCAGCAAGTGAACATCTATATAGTCACTCAAGTAACTAGAAATAGCAACCAAATATCCTTCAGAATCATACCATAGAACCACAATACTTTCAGTCAGAATTCCTTCGATACATAGTTCTGTTGTCTGAACAACGTTATCTACAAAACAATCAGAACACTTCTAACAATTTTTAACAGAGTAAATACAGGAGTTTCAAAGTTCAATAATAAACTAAGGAAATAAAGATAACAACACTAGCAACAGCAACAACAACATCTGTGATAAGAACTAACTTTAGTTGCTCACTGTCATATCAAATCTGTTTCTTTTGTCTCTTTCAGTTCCTGTTTGACATTGAAACCTTTCAGTTCATTACTGTCATTAAATTCGAATAGAATATGGGAACAAACTGGAAATGCTACTTACTCCTCTTCTTTCTTAAAGTCACATTTTGGGGTAAATTATACTTATTTTGATCAGATCTTTATAACTTTTGTTGCTGTTGTTGTTGTTACTTTTCATATTCAGGTTATGAAGTCTGTCATACGACTTAACAGGTCGATAATATGTCTGTCTATTTATGGAAGGAATTGAAGGGCCTATCACGTCATTGTCATCATCATTATCATTATTGGTATTGTATAGTGTCCATAACAGAAAAGAAAAAAAAAAAGACAAGCAGTTATAGAATCAGTCTACTTAGTTGTAAATATTAACTGAATGAGTGAAGCTCCCAAGTAAGAAAGAGAGAGAGAGAGAGATAGGAGGTAGCAAAAACTGCATCTAATTAACATGTTACATAATTAACTTTCAGTGCCAAGCTTAAATCCTCTCTTAAGCTACCCACCTCAGTGCACCCTGCCTTCTTCTGTATCAAGTGTTTAAAGAAGAAATAACGCATATGGGTATTGCAAAATCATCCTCATTATCATTTAAATATATATTTATAAAGCAAAATATTTTGCTATTAATCTGACATACTTTATACTGCCTTTAATATCATTTATGTGGCTCGACATGGACAATTCCCTTATTAAAATTGTTGTGATGTGTGCCAAATAAATTATATGATGATGATAGTAATGATAGCTGTTATGATGATTAAAAGGGCTAATGAGAACTAATATGATTATAAATCCCGTGTTTATATTTTTATGAATTTTTTAATTTCTGTTTTGATGTATAAATTCTTTATTCATAATGTTATAATATTGTTTGTAATAATTGTTTAATTACATTAAAGATTTCGATTTCCTTTCATAGTTAAGGATATTTAAAGCATAACACTTCAGCTTGTTTCATTATTTTTATTATTTCAATTATGTCTTCGATTTCAGTCCATAATTAATGCTGCTAAAAACATAACACTCAAACGCATGTTGTAACAAGCGAAATTATATTATATATAATATTAAGATGTAAATAATATTAATTTGATATTAAAGGCAGTGAGTTGGCAGATATGGTAGCACACTGGGTGAAATATTTAGTGGTGTTTCATCTGTCTTTACGTTCTGAGTTCAAATTCTGCTGAGGTCGACTTTGCCTTTCATCCTTTCAGCATCAATAAATTAAGTACCAGTTGCATACTGGGTTCAATCTAATCAACTGGTCTCCTTCCCAAAAATTTTGGGCCTTGTGCCTAGAGTAGAAAAGAATATTAACTTGATATTATGTATAATACTATCTTAAGATACATATATAATACACATAATGTATATATTATCTTAATATAAATTATTGTATATAATATATTATCTTAAGATATACATAATATATTTATTTGATGTATAAAGCAGTGAGCTGGCAGAATCGTTAGCATGCCAGGCAGAATGCTCAGCTGCATTTCATCCCTCCTTACGTTCTAAGTTCAAATTCTGCCAAGGTCAGCTTTACCTTTCATTCATTCAGGTTCAATAAATTAAGTACCAATGAAACACTGGGGTTAATGTAATCAACTAGTCCCCTCCAACAACATTTCAGCTCTTATGCTTTCCATAAAAAGAATGTATTATATATAACATTAGCTTGATATTATATATTATAGGAAATATCTTAAGATAATCTTTTATTCTGTAGCTTGTTTCAGTCATTTGACTGTGGCCATGCTTTTGCACTGCCTTGAAGGGTTTTAGTTGACTGAATTAACCCCAAGACTTATTTTCTAAAGCCTAGAACTTATTCTACCAGTTTCTTTTTGCTGAACTACTAAGTTATGGAGTTGTCAAGCGGTGATGGAGAGACAAACACAGACACAAAGACACAAACACATAGATATATACATATATATGATGAGCTTCTTTCAGTTTCTGTCCACCAAATCCACTCACAAGGCTTTGGTCAGCCCAAGGCTATAGTAGAAGACACTTTCCCAAGATGCCATGCAGTGGGACTGAACCCACGATCATGCTTCTTACCACATGGGCGTACCTGCATATATATATATATATATATATATATATA
>NC_068982.1:133277836-133279371 GCF_001194135.2 Octopus bimaculoides
CATCAGTAGTGCTTTTACCTGGCACGAACCCAAACTGCATCTCATCTAAATTGATTCGCTCCCTAATTAGTTGGGCTATGACCCTCTCTGTAACTTTCATAACCTGATCTAACAGCTTGATGCCTCTGTAATTATTTGTATCTAAAGCGTCCCCTTTACCTTTGTAGCAGTTGACTATGATGCTGCTACACCAGTCATAGGGTATGACTCCTTCGTGTATCACCTGGTTCGTAATACGGGTGACTAGGCTATAGCCAACACTGCCAGATATTTTGAGCATCTCTGCAGTGATTCCTGATGGGCCGGGGGCTTTCCCGGTCTTCATACTCTTAATTGCTTTATCTACCCTAGTCAATCTAAACATGAACAAGCAAGAAAAAAAACAACAACAACATGAGGACATGGAATAAGTACAGTGTTATTGGACGCTCAGGAAAGAAAAGAAAGAGGATTTCACGTTTCGAGCGGAGCTCTTCATCAGAAATATAGAAAAAGTCCAAAGAAGGGAAGACAGAGAAAGAAAATCGCCAACGATACACACACGGTCATCAGTAGCAACTCTAGCACATGGGCTGTTCGGGCTTAGCCCGAGTATAAATTTAGCAACGTGAACCTGTATTTGCAAGCTGATTTAATTTCTGCCAACACTGACTTCAAGTATGTAATTGCGGCCAATAACTCAGGCTCTTTTTATTGAGCCTGGTTCCAATTCATTTATTCTTGTTCAACATCTGGCGGTCATCTTTGAGGCGCCCTGTATCAAAAAATATCATTCGTAGCAGACATTCTCTCGACATCGTTCACACATGCCTGACTTGGGCTCAGAAGTTACAGCACGAGTTGTTATCTATAATCATAAAAATTAAAAGAAATTCAAATTCAATGTTTTCAAGAAAAGTTTCTGTTCTACAATATTCTTAAAGGAACAAAAAATTATCCAGTAACTCAGACTAATACGAACAAGCCTAGTAGGTGTAAAGGACTAAATTACATCTCTTGTCAAGAGTACAGGTGATAGTCAGATCAGTGATGTTTGTTGTGCACTCTGCTTTCATTATTTGATTGCTGTTATCCAGCAACTTGGACTAATACAAACAAGCCTGGTAGGTGTAAAGGATAAACTGACATCTCTTGTCAAGAGTACAGGCGACAGTCAGATCGCTAATGTTTGCTTTGCACTCCATTTTCATTATTTGATTGCATCTGTGTGTAAAGATCAATTGTGTTTTGCGTGGTTGCCTTATTTTTACCCTTAGCTTAGAAATGGGGAAAGACAGAGTGGTAGATACAAAAAATAAGCCATTTGGGTTAGAAATATTACGGATGCCTGTGTGCAAACAGCTGTGCTACACAGCAGTGAGACATGGATTGTGACAGCCAAGGACATGCATAGGCTTGAAAGAAATGAAGCCAGTATGCTTTGCTGGATGTGCAATGTCAGTGTGCATGTTCAACAGAGTGTAAGCATCTTGAGAGTAAAGTTAGGCATAAGAGGCATCAGATGTAGTGTGCAAGAGAGACGACTGCACTGGTAC
>NC_068982.1:133279477-133280427 GCF_001194135.2 Octopus bimaculoides
TTGTGACAGCCAAGGACATGCATAGGCTTGAAAGAAATGAAGCCAGTATGCTTTGCTGGATGTGCAATGTCAGTGTGCATGTTCAACAGAGTGTAAGCATCTTGAGAGTAAAGTTAGGCATAAGAGGCATCAGATGTAGTGTGCAAGAGAGACGACTGCACTGGTACAGTCATGTGATGTGTAACGAAGTGCCAATCTCTAACTGTGAAGGGAACCTGTGGTAGAGGTCGACTCTGGAAGACATGGTACGGTGTGGTGAAGCATGAGCTTTGAACTTTGAGCCTCACAGAAGCAATGACTAGTGAACAAGACCTTTAGTGATATGCTGTGCTTGAGAGGTATGCTGTGATATGCTTGAGTGATATGCTGTGCTTGAGAGGACCGATCAAGCCAAGTGCACCCATGTTAGTGGCATGAAAAGTACACCTTTCGAGTGTTGGGCCTCACGGAGGCAAAGTGGCTGAGTTCCTTTCAAGTGTTGGGCCTCACAGAGACAAAATGGCTGAGTTCCTTTTGAGTGTTGGGCCTCATAGTGGCAAACTCGCTGAGTTACTTTCGAGTGTTGAGCCTCATGGAGGCAATGACCAAGACCTTTGGCATTATGCCGTGCTCGAGAAGACAACCCATCAAGCTGAGCAAAATTGCAGTTGTGACAGATACTGGTGTCACATCAATTGGCACCCATGCCAGTAGCATGCAAAAGCACCATGGTGTCACACAAATGGCGCCTGTGCCAGTGACATGTAAAAGCACCCAATACACTCTCAGAGTGGTTGGCTTTAGGAAGGGCTTCCAACCGTAGAAAACCATGCCAAATCAAACTGGAGTCTGGTGCAGCCTGCCAGCCCAGTCAAACTGTCCAACCCATGCCAGTATGGATAACAGACATTAAATGATGATGATGATGATGATGATGATGATATATATAAATATATATATATATATATATA
>NC_068982.1:133281429-133288401 GCF_001194135.2 Octopus bimaculoides
ATATATATATATATATATATATATATATATATATATATATATATATACATATATATAGGTTTTAGTTGAATAAGGTACTTAACTTGGTGCACCTAGTTAAGCCAGAATAATATACACACACAACAATAATGAAGTACAGGTGTCAGTTCATTATGGCCATTTCTAATGACTCCTTTAATTGATTAATGAGTACATTATATCAATTCCAAAGAAACCGTCTTCTTCAGATGGATACTTTACAATGACGTACATTCCAAATAATTTAACATAGTTTACAAATTTTTTTAAATCCCAGATCCAACATTTCCAACATTCTGCTGCTATTTCAGTTGACAGAATGAATTTACTAAAAGGAATTTTTTTGATATTAGTAGTGTATTTTTACAAGGAGAAGGAACAAGTGACCTCCAGTGACCCATGCCGGTGGCATGTAAAAGACACTCACTACACTCTCAGAGTGGTTGGTATTAGGAAGGGTATCCAGCTGTAGAAACATTGCCAGATCAGATTGGAGCTTGGTGCAGCCTCCTGGCACTTGATCAAAAGCACACCAGGTTGATCACATCACAGGAAAATAACGTTGTTTGAGGTGGATCCAGCTGGTTTCCACCACTTGGAAGGAAACCAGCTTGAATGTCTCCTAAGCCAAGAAGAATGTTGGGTTCATCACTTTGAGCCAAAGACAAAGAGACAATCCAAGAAGTGGAAACAGCCCTCCTCACCTTCTGAGAAGGAGGCCAAGATTATTTCACCTGCAAAGAAGGTGATGACATTGTGTTTATTGACTATCTTCGAAGGTTCCACACCATTAATAGAGAGTACTATGCCAACTTGCTGAGGCAGTTATAAAAGGCTCTCAAGACCAAATGCCCAAGAAAACTAATGGAAGAGGTCTTGTTTCATTAGGACAATGCTCCAGCACACAAATCCTTGGTTTCAATCTCTTCTATGCATGACTGTAGCTTTTGAATTGGGTGATCAGCCTCCCTATTCTTCTGATTTGGCCCCCATCTAACTATCATCAGTCCCCTAACAGGAAAAAACATTTGGCTGAGAACCAGTATCACAGTGATTATAGCATCTATTGTTGATGACTTTTTTGGCCAAGAGGATAAAAGTTTCTTCACCAATGGGATCCAAGCACAGCAACATCAATGGAAGAGGAGTGTGGACCACAGAGCAGGACTATGTTGAAAAGTAAACCTCATTTGGTCACATTACATGAGAGTATCTTAATCAGCCTATGAACTTTTCCGTCAACCCTTGTATAATTATGTTATAATTCTTGTTATCATCATGTCCTATTTTTCCTATGATATAATAAATATTTGTTTTCATATTTATTTTTTTCAGTTACATATGGAAATAAATGGAATATCCCTTTCGACAACAAAAGCGGCATAATTCGTATCAATATTACATGCAAAGATAATACTGTTTTAGCTGTGAAAAATTTAAAATGGTGCAGAGCATACACTGAAAATCCCACCACGATTTCCCCAAATACTTCAGTAGTTGCTAACATCAGTAGTAATGACAACGTTACCAATGCCACAAACTTCTATATAACACAGACTACGCCTGTCACTTTTCTGAACTCCACTTCAAATAATATTTCCTCAACAAACATATCAAGCAGTCATCAACCAACATACAGTGTCAACACGACAGTTACCTCTTACACAACATCTCCTTTGAGTCAAAATACTACACAAGAATCTTTAACGAGTCTTCTACCAACTAATCCACCAGATGTATGTACGTATGGATGTACAGATGGATATACAGATGTATGTACAATACAGGAATCTATAGTAGTGAACTGTTCTGATACAAGTTATTGTAATTTTACCACATATTTAAACACTTCAAACAGTCTTTACTCGAACATCACTAACTTGGAGCTTTATGGGCAATGCATCTATGGTAAGAAATTTCTCCATATCCATTCTTCATTATCATTGTCATTTAATACAATCACCAAAAAACATCAATGAAGACCGTGTAGAAATGTTTTTACTAAAGTTTCTCTCTCATTACTAACATTTTTCCAAAATCTATTTCTACAAAAGCCAACTATTACTCTATGTCTTCTTTGAAAAGTGGTCAACAAATGAGAAAATGGTCTGTCAGAAGACTCCTTCACTAATTTTAGTTGTCAGAATACATCATCCATCAAAAATTCCATGTTTCCTGAAATTCACCAACACTAAACCTGATGTACATACACACCTTTTCCTCTTCATGGATTTTTTACTGTTCTCTATTCTGTCTTATGTGTACAGCAGTTAACAGCCCTACTAGCTCTTCATCATTTCTAGCAAACAGCTTCAGATTGTCCATATAAAACAAATGGTTTATTATAATATTATACACTTTGAACCCATACCTGGTGTTACTCAATTCGTTTGAGAGTGGGATCAGTACCATGCAAAAGAGTAATGGGGAGAGGGAGTCACCTTGAAAGATGCCTCGTTTGATGTTGATGTTGTTAGATTGGCTCAGCCCATTACTATGGTGTTGGAAAAGACATGTATTCCACTTGGCCATGTTACCTTATAAGAATTTGGAGATGACAGGAGAGATTTTATATATGTCAAGGGTCTTGAGTAGACCATTATGTGGGACACTTTCCTGTAGTCTATCCATGACATACTCAGGTTTTTCTTTTTGCTTTGGCAATTCTCTATAATCATTTTATTATTATTATTATATGAAACCTCACAGCTTATTTTGCTGGGTATGATGGAAAGTGTCAGTTGTCCACAACCAGCAGACTAAGGTAACACTTGTTTATTGGTCATGCTTCAAGAACCCTGCAAAGAATTCATGCAGTTCCAAACAATGCTGAATTTTGTAGGTGTTCTACCTTCACTTTTGCACCGATCTTTTTGAGCAACGTTGGTTGTTGAGTGCTGATACTTCCAAGTGCACCAATTACTATTGGTACCACATCTACTCTCCTCATTGACCACAACCTTTGTATTTCCCACTTTAAATCATCATAGTTGTTTATTTTTTCTTCTTCTATCACATTCTATAATTCTGAATTGACTCGAATAGAAAAATGTGTTGCTCAAGGATTTCAGTTTGAACAATTTTCATAATGTTTCATACTTAGATGCTTTTATTAAATTCATTCAATCTTCGAATTAAATGGTTAGATTTACTGTCAGGTGACTTTTGGCTAACCCTGTATGTGTATATCATCATCATGGCCGCAGCTCTAAGCTGAAACTATAAATAAATAAATAAATAAAAATCATCGTTTAACGTCCACTTTCCATGCTAGCATGGGTTGGACGATTTGACTGAGGACTGGCGAACCAGATGGCTGCACCACGCTCCAGTCTGATCTGGCAGAGTTTCTACAGTTGGATGCCCTTCCTAACACCAACCATTTGTTTCAGTCTGCAAATATGTTCTCAGCCATGCAAAGTTTGGCTCTGAAACAGAATGACAGACAGAATGCATTATGTCTATATTTTAAAAGAAAACAATTTTGATTTATTTGCTACTTGTTTAAGTCATTGAATAGAAACCATACTGGGGCATAACTTCATGGTTTTAGTCAAATAAATCAATCCTAGTATTCATTTTGTTCTATCAATTTCTTTTGCCAAACCACTAAGTTACAGGGGAACAGACACAAAGACACACCCACAAACACAGGCACAGATACACATCCACAAACACACATACTCACAGTTTCCATGTACCAAATCCACTCACATGACTTTGATCATCTTTGGGCTATAGTAGAAGACACTTGCCCAAGGAGCCATGTGGTGGGACTGAGCCCTAAGTCACATGGTTGGCAAGAGAACTTCTTAATCATACAGCCATTACTACACCTAAAAATTATAAAATAAATGTAAATGAATGTATTTATTTTTGTATTTTGCAGAAGAACACAGACTAGAATTTTGTGAGGAAAACAAATTAGAAGGAACCATTATTTTCCTTCATGAACCTCTGAAGAGTTTGAATAATTTCACATGCTCTTGTACAGCAACAAGTAATGACACACTTCAGATAAAGGTAATAAATGTTGTGACAAACAAAACAGTTAATGCTTCAAAGGAAGAGATTACCAATTTTTTAAAGCTGAATGACATAATTGTAACCAACACAGGATTATTCAACTTCACAAGTAATAATATGGTTAACATGACTTTCCATAAAGAAATGAATGAAACTTATCAAATGTGGCTGAAAATATCCTGTAAGGCTTTTTATTTACCTTTTGTTTCTGTTCTAAATTTGAAACTAAACATAAAACTAAAGATAGATTTATAGTAAGCTGTGGTTTAGCCATGGCTATCAGTGAAGGCATAACAGTATGGTTAAGAAGCTTGCTATCCAACCACATAGTTTCTAGTTATAGTCTCATTGCATGACACCTTGGGCAAGTGTCATCTACTTTAGACCTGAGTTGACCAAAGACTTGTAAGTGGATTTGGAAGACAGAAACTGAAAGAACCCTGTCTATATATGTTTGTGTGCATGTGTGTGTGTGTACATGCGTGTGTGTGTGTGTGTGTGTGTGTGTGTGTGTGTGTGTGTGTGTGTGTGTGTGCATTCTTGTTCTGACATCATGTGATAGTAGTAAATAAGAATCGTCATCATACAAGCAAGGTTGTTGTTGACTTTCCTAACAATAAGAAAATATCACCTTGCTTCAGAAACAGGAAAAGTTTGGTGACAAGAAAGGCATCTTGCCATAGAAACTTTGCCTCAACAATAGTAATGATGATGATGATGATGTAATGGCAAATTTCATGACCCGCTCACACACTTCTTTTAATCAGGAGAAAAGGTGGTGTCCATGATCCTTTCAGGACTTTTAAAATTTGTCAGAGATAAGGAAGAAACCTGAATACGTGAAACAGAGAGGATTCTGCAAAAGGCACTTGGGTGCCAGGAGTGATAGTGTAAAAATCAGATGGCAGATACAGACTATCAGACAAATAGGCCATGAAAGAATTTGACCTCAGAATGCAAAGAGCTAGAACAAACACTACAAGGTGTATGGTCTGACATTCTTACAGTTCTTTTAATTCACTACCCTGGATTGGTATCTTTTTTATCAACCCTGAAAGGGTGAAAAGGAAAGTTACCCTTCGTTAGATTTGAACTTGGAGTGTTGAAGGTAAGACCAAATACCATTAAGCATTCAAACCAATTCTCTAACGATTCAGTCAATTACTCACTTTATGGTGCTGAGTTATAAGTGAGCTATCAGCACTCTCTGCCATAACCTCAAAAGAACATCCAAAATCTGACAGCTGAAGGGAAAGTTGGCATTCACTTTAACTGCATAAACATGAAATGAAGTATTTTTCACAAGGACACATGCACCATCTAGTTCAAGAATCAAATCCATGATCTCATTATCATAAGCTTAAGACCCTGCTGCTAATATTCTGTGTGGCTTTCTACAGTATAATTTGCCCTCCATTGGTGACAGCGATGAGGTTTCCAGTTGATCTCATCAACAGAACAGCCTGCTCATGAAATCAATATGCAAGGCTAAGCATTCCACAGACATGCATACCCTTAACATAGTTTTTAGGGAGATTCAGCATGACACAGAATGGGACAAGGCTGGATCTTTGAAATACGGGTACTACTCATTTTTGTTGACTGAGTGGACTAGAGCAATATGAGATAAAGCATCATGCTCAAAGACACAACATGCTGCCAGGAATCAAACTTACAACCTTACAATCATGAGTGAAATACCCTAATCACTAATCTACTTTGTATAGTACATCCATGCTAAGTATATACAGGATGTTATTTTGTCATAATGATGCTTCTGTTGGTAGTAACATCAAAATATAGTTATCATCACATCATGAATAATGTATTTTAAGACCATAAATATTTTCTTTTTTCTCTTTTTAAAATCCAAATATATATACATATATATATATATATATGCAGCGGAAGAACAGCACAAAGTCAGTGTTGAATGTAAAGAAATTCCCAAAGGTAAATATTCTGCTTCATTCTCATAACTAGTAGAAATAAATGTTAAATTATATTTAGAAAAATAAAATAGATGAGGTACAAGTAGTAAAAGCTGTGAAGTCTCACCTCACATTCTTGGTAGCATTTTATATCTACTTTGTGTAAATACATATAATCACTCTTAATATGCTTTTCTTTCTCTCTGTACACACACACACACACATATATATATACAGGGTGCATAAGATATTTGAAGACAGATTTATGTTTATTAAAAAAAAAAACAGATATATAATAACAGGTAATAACTTTATTTATCAAAAAATGCTATGAGGATAAAAATAAACCTACTTTTCTGTAATGTTTTTCAATAAAGCTACCTTCAGCTTCAACAACTGCTTCTATATGAGATCTAAATCATCTACATGCTCGAATCAAGTGGTCCTGGTTCATTTTGGACATTACTCTAACTATGATAGCTTTCAAAGAATCTTCGGTGTTATGGGCATGTTCATTGACTTCTTTCTCAACAACACTCCACATGTAATAGTCCAATGGATTGGGATATGAGGAATGAGGAGGCCAAATATTAGGGGTTATGTTATCATGAAAATTTCCAGCCATCCATTCTTGTGTTACTAGAGCCATGTGTGATAGTGCAGAGTTTTACTGAAATGCATATGGCCTTCCATTGCATACACTGTCTATCCAAGGCTTAACAATTATTTCCAGGACAACTATTTCCATCCTAGCTCTCTGGTTTATATTTACAGAAAAAAAAAGTAGGGAAACACTAAGTGTAAAGGGACCAGTTTAAGCAAAGTATTTTTTCTGTCAGATAGATAAATATTTTAGAACTTAAAGTTGCTCAAGACTGGAGATCTACGTCTATGTGCATCTTTTTATTTATTAGTGTATTTATGTCATTATGTAGAAAAAAAAAAAGAAACAACAAAATAACAGTAAAAAAATCCCAGCAAACATTTTCAAAATGAT
>NC_068982.1:133288597-133291717 GCF_001194135.2 Octopus bimaculoides
GGTTAAAGGTAATATGGAAATATACAGGGGTTGGACAAAATAATGGAAACACCTGAAAATTTCAAACAAATTTATTTTAATATGGGGTAGGACCACCTTTGGGAGTAATTACAGATTGAATTCTACGAGGTATGGACTCATACAAAGTTTGAATTGTTTCCAAAGGAATTTTTGTCTATTCTTTAGCTAAAACAGTCTCCAGTTCTTGTAGTGGTGATGGCGGAGGATATCGACTCCTTACTTGTTTTTCTAAAATGCACCATAAATGTTCAATAATATTGAGATCTGGGGGCTGTGGTAGCCAGATAAGATGTTCAACTTCACTAGAATGTTCCTCATGCCATTCAGTAACAACTTTAGCTGTGTGAATTGGTGAATTATCATCCTGAAAGATTTTGTTGCAAAGCATTTAGAGTGGAGTAAAAACCTACAGAATTGGTCCCAAGAGCAGTGGAAGAATGTTCTTTTCTCAGACAAGTCATCCTTTACCGTATTTCTGACCATCAGCCGAGTATACGTGTAGAGACAGCCAAAAGAAGCATTTGTCCCAGACTGTCTTCTTCCAATTGTTAAACATGGAAGAGGATCTGTGATAATCTGGGGGGCTAAATCTTGGAAATCTGCCGGCCCAATGGTTTCCCTTCATGGCAGAATTAATAGTCAAGACGATTTAAGCATTTTATCTGATAAAATTCATCGTATGGTTGCAGAACTGTTTCTGGAGGGAAATGAAAAGAGTTACAGCAAAATTTGCACCTCACTTGCTCACAGTAAATCAAAAGCAGTCATAACTGAATGCATTTCGTGAACTGAAAGAACAATTGGAAGTTCATCCAGACCTTTTTTCAAAGGTGCAACAATGGTGATGAAAGCTGGTGCTGCAGAATTGGCAGATGTGGAAGGAGTGAAGAAAAAAATGACTGGCATTAAAAAGCATCACTTCGCAAGAGTTCCAGCACTGGTTTAAACAGGGGAAAATGCATCTGGACTGATGCATTGCTTCAAATGGATAATATTTTGAAGGCAATAAAAGTATAAACATATAAAACTAAGTGAATAAAATAACATTGTAAAACTTTGGTTTCTTTTGGGTACCCCCTCGTATATACATATATTACAAGGTAGCATCTGGTTAATGTCTGTTACCATCTTGCATTGTCTCGTCGTGAGAAGTAAGATTTATTTGCCTGTCGTGGTAATGAAATGAGAATGAGATGTAAGGGGACAATGTTTTTGAGATTCCAGTTCGAATGTAAGGCAGGTCTGAAAGGGTTCCCAACAGTTATTAGTAGGAGTGGTAGAATGTTTATGATGAATATGTATATATGCACATGTATATGTGAGGTAATAGTTTCATTATAATAATGAAAGTATTGAACTGAGAGTATATCATATTGCAGTAGAGAGATATTATTGTTTCACATTTGACACGTAATACTGTAATACTGTAATAGTGTAAGAGATAAGAGATTACTGTGGTCTCGCACTAGGCAAAAAGTTTGACGCATGACATTACACAGACTGTAAGTAAGGCATGTGTAAAATTTGGATGAAATCAGTTGGGTAATTCTCGAGTTTTAGGGATTCACACAGACACACAGACACACACACACACACACACACACACACACACACATTCTCATCTTTATATATATAGATAACTAGCAGAGATACCCGGCGTTGCCTGTGTTACATGCAATAGAAGAATTAGACTTTTCTGTTATATTTTCTCTAATGAACTGGAATACCTATGATTCGAATTTCATCAAAATTGCAGATGCGGGTTCTTTCCCTCTTTACACACCATAAAAAAATTCCCATACTACTGATCTTTATGCGCAGATTCCAAAATTCCAGTCTTATGGAACCTGTTAAAAGGATTTTGCTCCTGAAAAATGGAGATCATGGAGCTCTAAAATGTGGGAGTTAAGGCCCCTATTGGGGATGGGTGTCTTAATGTCAACAAGAGAAGGTGAATTGTTGAGAATCTTTTTGACTTGGGTGTTATATCTAGTGTTTGAATTTCTTTGAAATAGGAACTATATGTATGTTCACTGGGTTTGTAAAAGAGAGCAAAGCTACAGGAAACCAAAAGACGAATGATCACAATAAGCAGTCAGCTACCCTCCTGTGCATGCATATGTGTGTGTGAGTGTGTGTGTGTGTGCATGTATGTGAGTGCATATATGTGTGTGTGTGTGGATGCATGCGTGCATGTGTACATGCATATGTGTGCATGCATGTGTGTGTGCATGCATGTGTGTGTGCATGCATGTGTGTGTGCATGCATGTGTGTGTGTGTGCATGTGTGTGTGCATGCATATGTGCATGTGAGTGTGAATGTGTGTGTGCATGTATGTGAGTGCATATATGTATGTGCGTGTGTGTATGCATGCATGCATGTGTGTGTGCATGCATATGTGTGTGTGAGTGTGTGTGTGTGTGTGTGCATGTATGCATGTATGCATGCATGTATGTGAGGGCATATAGGTATGTGTAAGTGTGTGTATGCATGCATGCATGTGTGCATGTGCACTTGCACACATGAATGTGCATTAGGAACTGACTTGG
Source organism: Octopus bimaculoides (assembly GCF_001194135.2). Lineage (NCBI taxonomy): Eukaryota > Metazoa > Mollusca > Cephalopoda > Octopoda > Octopodidae > Octopus > Octopus bimaculoides. Next base: position 133,291,169 of record NC_068982.1, read on the forward strand.
ACTATACCAACCTAACCAATGCTATCAGAGAAAGTGGCAGTTTGATGATGACAAATGTATTTATGCTTTTATGTTTTTATGTCTGCATGTAAAAAAATAGAAAAAGAAGAAAAAAGATGGAACACACTTTCTAAAAGCAATAAAATTTCTTTTATTTCAGAAGCGGTAGTATATGATGCTGAGTTTTTCACAGGTATGTGATAAATTAAGTCTTAAACATAAAAGATTGTTGTTTTTCCATTTTAAATTGTTTTATAAGAGACAAAGCAATTTATGAAATTCCAAGACACATATTTCCTATTTCATCTACTTTGAGTTCTAACTTTGAATTGGAAGAAAAAGATGTTTTATGCAAGGCACCTGCATGGAAGTTTGGTTAAGGAGTTTGCCATCAAACCACATAGTTTCAGGTTCAGTCCTACTGCATAGTACCTTAGGCAAGTGTCTCCTGCTATAGCTTTGGACTGACCAAGCCTTGTAGAAAGATTTGGCAAATGGAAACCCAAAAGAAACATCATATATATATATGTATGTATATATGTATATATA
>NC_068982.1:133293469-133294426 GCF_001194135.2 Octopus bimaculoides
ATATATATATATATATAGTTATGGTATATTCTGCTAAGAACGTAGTGGAGTACAGTATAAAGCTTTTCCACCTTCAGATTTACTTTGTGCTATCCAGTAGTAGTTTTCCATGTACTTCCTGGTTTGCATTTGGGCATTTTTCATGTGTGAATATATAATTGAAACAAGAAGGGGTATGGTTGGACATTTATTTTTTAATCACTACAATTGTTTCCATGCAACATAGTTCTCTAGGTGTGCAGGTACTTCATTATGAAACTGTGTCCCTGCATTATGAGATCTAGTTGTGTTACCTCAGGCAATATGTAAATATTGTCTCCATAAGTTTAAAATCCTCAGCTTCAAAAACATCATGACTAAAAAATAAATGTCCAACTGTAGCCCTTCTTGCTGACTCCAGTTTTTTCAATTATATATATACACATATATATTTATATATATTTATATCATCATCATCATCATCGTTTAACGTCCGTTTTCCATGCCAGCATGGGTTGGACAGTTTGACTGAGGTCTGGAGAGCCAGCGGCTGCACCAGACTGCAATCTGATCTAGCAAAGTTTCCACAGCTGGATGCTCTTCCTAACGCCAACCACTCCAAGAGTGTATTGGGTACATTTTATGTGCCACTGGCACAAGAGCCAGTAAGGCAGGCCTGGCAACGATCATGTTCGGATGGTGCTTTTTATGTGCCACCAGTACAGGACCCAGTCTGGGGGTACTGGCATCAGCCACATTTGGCTGGTGCTTTTACGTGCCACCAGCACAGGAGCCAATCAGGCGGACCTATATTGATATATTGGTTGGCGTTAGGAAGGGCATCCAGCTGTAGAAACTCTGCCAAATCAGATTGGAGCCTGGTGTAGCCATCTGGTTTCACCAGTCCTCTGTCAAATCGTCCATCCCATGCTAGCATGGAAAGCGAACATTAAACGATGATGATGATGATGATGATAT
>NC_068982.1:133294956-133301017 GCF_001194135.2 Octopus bimaculoides
AAACTGGTTATTTCTCAAAATACAATGTTTATATACCAAAAAGATTTTATAACATTTTTATAACATTTTTCTTACATTTTTCTGACATAATTTAAATATATACTTTAACCATGTAACACAAGCCTTCTGTAGTTTTTTCACTCTTATTATCTTTTATATATATATATATATATATATATATATATATGTAGGTATATAATACATATTCATACACACACATACACACACACACATACACACACATACACACACACACACACATATATATATATATTTATAAATATATATATATATCAGTCACCATACTAAATCTACACATTTTTTTATTCTCTCTGCTTATTTTCTCTTCTTCCTTTCTGTTGAAGAGCTTTGGCTCGAAACATATAAGACTTTCTCATTTTCTCAAATGTCAAACTAATACACCTGCTTGTTGTTCATACACCTGTCTTCGTCCTTTGTTTTTCTGTGAATTTCAACTATGTATGTGTGTGTGTGGTGGTAGTGGTGGTTGTGGTGGGTATAGGTATATATATGTGCATGTGTATGTGTGTATGCGTCTGTGTCCTTGTCTTGACATTGACTGACAGCTGTAAGCAAGCATCACGATGTAGTGTCCTACATTTCCAATTATTCATAAAAATATGTTCAGCCATCGTGACATATTACCTGGCTTGGTTACAGGAGGGCGGTTGGCAATAAGTAGGCAATCTAGCCAGAGAAAAATCTGCCTCTGCAAATATCATCATACTCATGTCAGCATGGAAAAGTAGGCATTAAAATGATAATGACGATGACAGTGGTGGGGTGGGGAGATGAATCACTTAATGAATAATGATGTATATATGACTTCTTAGCACATTCCTGCACTCTGAAACTTGGATGGTATTCACAAGATTTTTACCCTCGCTGCTTCATCTGCATATAGTGATTTAATTCCATTTTGACAAAAGAACGCTCTTGATTACATTTACAATACTACTTTGCTTTCAAATCTTTTTCTAGAAGATTCATGAATGCTTGAATTTGATAATTTAATAAGTACAATTCACTTTAAAAGTATCATATAAAATACTTTCCAGTTGTAATTACATGATTAATGCAGGCATACCCTGACTAGCATTGGTAATTGGTTCCAAGACATGATGACAACTCAAAAAATTATGTAAGATGATAAAACATTTTAAAAACTTTATTACATTATATCAGCTTTAATAAATGGTTTGTACATATTTCCACAAGAATTTTTGATTTTTCACTTCAGTATTGGTCTTTAAATGTTTAATTTTTATGCTTTTAAATTTTCACTGAGACCAATATACTGTTGAATAAATCAACTGAAGTTGAGGCCTATTTTTTTCCATTAGGTGCAGGTGTGGCTGTGTGGTAAGTAGCTTGCTTCCCAGTCACGTGCTTCCGGTTTCAGTCACGTGCTTCTTTAGCCTCAGGCCAACCTAAAGCCTTGTGAGTGGATTTGGTAGACAACAACTAAAAGAAGCCCATCATGTATATATGCATATATATCTATCTGTGTTGTCCCACCACCACCTCACAATAACTGGTGCTGGTGTGTTTACGTCCCTGTAACATAGCAGTTTGGCAAAAGAAACCAATAGTATAAGTAACAGACTTAAAAAACGAAGTACTGGGGTCAATACATTTGACAAAACTTCTTCAAGGCGGTGCCCCAGTGTGGCCACAGTCTAATGGCTGAAACCAATAAAAAAAAGATAAAAGATAAATTTCTTAAAAAGTCAAAAATGACGTAACTCAAAACAGTGTAAGTTAAGGTACACTTATACAGTTGTTTTCAATACATTATATTATGAATTCTTTTAAAGTGTAACTTCTAAATGCAGAATTTATTCTTTTCAGTCATCAAAGTCACAGCTGGAGTAATTGGTGGCATCATGATTTTGACTTTTATAGTAGTTGGCTACATAACTCACAAAAGGTAAGTAAACTCAATTACATATTAGAGTATCAAAGCATGTTTCTGAATTCAAATGAGACAGTATCAAAACATGCGAATTTAATTAAGCTAAATGACCTACACCATGTGATTGAGATAGTGTTTTGAATTGTTATTCAATGTTTTGATATTTTGCCAAAAAAATATAAGCAAAACAGAAGGCAGAAAGCCACAGCAATGCTGAATGAAGAGATCATCATCATCATCATCATCCATGTTCCATGCTGGTGTGGGTTGGATGGTTTGATAGGATCCAGTTTCTACAGCTGGATGCCCTTCCTAATGCCATCCACTTTACAGAGTATGCTTCTTTTTTTTTTTTTGTGGCACTCACACTAGTGATGATCATACTGCAACTTGGAAGTCTGTGGCCTTAAGGTGGTTCCTATATATATATATCTATATCAACTTAATATACAATTGCAAAATAGTTACTAATATTTTCATGTTTTTATGACACTTTATATTGGCAGATTTATAAAACACACCATATGTATTAAGGCAATCTTTCAGATTTTATCAATTTAAAGTATTATAAAGGCATGGACCTATTACCGTAAATTCCAGGCTATAAGCCGCTACTTTTTTCCCACACTTTGAACATTCCAGCCAATACTATGGTGCGACTAATGCATGTTATTTTTTGTCATGCCGCGAAAAACATTTTACCTCGCAACAGTAGACCAATCAAATTGATGAGTAGGTCACAGAGGTCCATTGAAATTGTATGATAAATCAAGAGCACTTTCACAATTCAATTACCAGTATTGTAAAGCTGTCATTTGTATTCACCCTCATCAATATGGAAAACACTTGAAGAAAAGCATATGATGCAGCTTTTAAGTTGAAGGCGATCAATCTGGCAGTTGAAGAAGGAAATCAAGCTGCTGCACGTAAACTTGGCATAAATGAATCGATGGTAAGACGGTGAAGACGCCAGCAGGAAGAACTGAGTCAGTGCAAAAAGACGAAAGCTTTCAGAGATAACCATAGCAGATGGCCTGAACTTGAATACTTTCTTGAAGACTGGGTTAACACATGGAGAGCAAGCAGCTGTGGTGTTTCCAACGTGCAGATCAGACTGAAGGCTAAAATAATCGCAACCCAAATGAAAATCGAAGATTTTAAAGGTGGGCCATCATGGTGTTTTAGATTTATGAGAAGAAAAGGCCTCTCCGTCAGGGCACGCATGACTTTGTGTCAGCAGCTCCCTCCCGACTACAAGGAAAAGCTTGTTAACTTTTGCACATTCACTCAAACAAAGATAGCAGAGAATTCCATGGAGCCAGAAAATATCAGAAATATGGATGAAGTAATGTTGATGTTTGACCTGCCTCCCACTCAGACTGTTAATAAAAAAGGTGACTCATCCATCCCACTGAAAACAAGTGGCCATGAGAGAATGCATTTTACCTGTGTTCTGAGCTGCACAGCATCCAGACTAAAGCTTCCACCAATGTTGATTTTTAAGCGGCTGACAATGCCAAAGGAAAAATTCCCAAAAGAAATCATGGTGAAAGTCAATAAGAAAGGTTGGTTGATGGAGAGCCCAATGAAGGATTGGCTCAAAGAGTGCTATGCCAAGTGATCTGGGGGATTTTTTCACACAAAAAAAGCATTGCTCGTTGTGAACAGCATGAGGGCCCAATATAACAGATTCAGTGAAAGCTGCCATCAAGAGTACAAACTCAATTCCAGCTGTGATTCCTGGGGGCACCACTAAGTATTTGCAACCACTGGACATCAGTGAGTGGGAGGATTGGATGACGAGTGGCAAGAAATCCTTCACCAAAACAGGCTGCATGCGAAGAGCATCTTTCACTCAAGTCTGCCAGTGGATCCTAAATACGTGGAGCCGTATCAAAACATCCACCATCACCAATGGGTTTCGAAAGGCTGGACTGCTGCGTGATGAAGAGGACCGTGTGTGCTCAAGTGAGTGACAAGATCCTGAGGCTGTTCAATTCGGACACTGAAGAAGAGGAGTTTGATGGTTTCAGTGCGCAGGAAGAAGATGAAGAAGGCGATCAATGACTTTTGACCTGGTAGGCTGCAGTGTGTGTATAAGCAGATGTTAAACGATGATGATGATGATATACTGGTCGTTAGGAGGAATGTTGTTTGTGCACTGTTCTCTAAAAAAGCATAAGCAATGTAATTTGTGTGTTACTGATACTCACATATATTTAAAGGTAGTTGTTTAAAGGCATTGTTCAAAAAAAAGCATTTGCAATGTGTTTGTTCATGTTACCATACGGATTAGATTAAAAGTTAAAAAATCCTCACGTGTAATATCTTTCTGTGTAAATATCTCATATTACAACATTAGACACCTGCAGCTTAAAATCCGGTGCAGCCTGTACAAGTACAAAATTGATTTTCTTTCTAAAGTTAGACCGTGAGGCTTTTAATCAGGTGTGCTCTGTAGTCCGGAATTTACAATAGTAGCTCTTTTGTAATTGTCTATTAAATTGATATTTATCTCTCACAGGATGGAGTATTTTCTTTTCATTGATTCTACTTACATCTATATATATACATATATATATATAAATATATATATATAAATAATCAGAACTAGAGAAGAAGTTTCAAGTATGGAAGCAAGGTCTAGAACCGAAGTGCCTTAGAGTTAATCTAGCAAAAACCATAGCCTTAGTAAGTAGGAAAGCAGACAAATCACAAATCCTTTCAGGTACATGGCTCTGCTTGATCTTTAGAAGCAGCATAGGTAAAAACTCCATAAGATGTACCCAGCGTAAGCTATGAACACATACGAAGTGCAGCAATATCAGAGGAAAGTTAACAGGGAAAATAGTTTTGGTATGTGGAAGTTGCATAGGTACAATTAACACTAAAAATGTACAGAAAATAGACTCCATCAAATATCAGGGGGGAAGAATAGAAGTAGCTGATAGCTTCTGTTACCTAGATGACCAGTCAGTAGTGTAGGTGGATGCTCCGAAAGTGTAGCTGCTAGGATAAGAATAAGCTGGGCAAAGTTCAGAGAGCTCCTACCTCTATTGGTAACAAAGGGTCTCTCCCTCAGAGTGAAAGGCAGACTTTATGATGCTTGTGTATGAACAGCCATGCTACACAGCAGTGAAACATGGGCAGTAACTGCCAAGAACTTGCATAGGCTTAAAAGAAATGAAGCTAGTATGGTTCACTAGATGTGTAATGTCAGTGTACATACTCGATAGAGTGTAAGCATCCTGAGAGAAAAGTTGGCCATAAGAGGCATCAGATGTGATGTGCAAGAGAGACTGCACTGGTATGGTCATGTGATGCATATGGACAAGGACTGCTGTGTGAAGAAGTGTCACACTCTAATGGTGGAGGGAAGTTGTGTTTAAGAGGTAGACCCAGAAAGATATGGAACGAGGTGGCAAAGGACGACCTTTGAATATTGGGCCTCATGGAGGCAATGACAAGCAGCCAAGACCTTTGGCGAAATGCTGTGCTTGAGAAAACCCATCAAGCCAAGTAAGATCATAATCATGACTGATGCCAGTGTCACATAATTGGTTTGTTAAAAGCACCCTTCAACTGTTGGGTGATATGTTGTGCTTGTCAAGACCTGTTGAGGTGAGGGAAATTGTAGTTGTGGCCAATGCCACTGCTGTCTGACTGGTACCCATGCTGGGAGCACATAAAAAGCACCATTCAAGTGTCAGGCTTCATGGAGGCAGTGACAGGTGGCTGGGACCTTTGACAATATACCGTGCTCTCGTATAGACCTGTCAAGCCAAGTGAGACCATAGTCGTGGCTGATGTCAGTGTCAGATCAATGGCACCTGTGCTGGTGGCATGTAAAAAATAGCAACAATACTCTAGGAGTGGTTGACATTAGGAAGGGCATCCAGATGTAGAAATCTTGCCAATTCAGATTGGAACCTGGTGCAGCTCCCTGGCTTACCAGTTTTCAGTCGAACTGTCCATCCCATGCCAACATGGAAAACATACATTAAATGATGATGATGATACATACACACAGACACACACAAACACATATATATTTATATATCTACATGCATACTTACATACATATATATATATATATATATATAAATATATATATATATATATATA
>NC_068982.1:133301058-133302818 GCF_001194135.2 Octopus bimaculoides
ATATATATCAGAGGTGACTCCAGGCCATCAGTATCACTTGGGCTCCTCCCAGATTTCGTCACTCGGGCTCATCATGGATTTCGCATAAGACACTTACCTGCTCGAAGAATTTCATATTTTAACGCAATATTTTATTCTGTTACTCATTTCAGTCATTTGACTGCAATGATGCTGGAGCACCACCTTGAAGGGTTCTAATCAGACAGATTGATCCCAGGATAAATTGTTTAAGCTTAGTACTTATTCTATCAGTCCCTTTTACAGAGCCGCTAAGTTACAGGGATGTATATGTATATATGTATGTCTGTGTGTGAGTTTATGCGACATAATAAAACACAATGTAAGACAGGCCGTCATGTAAACAAAATAGTGTATATGTACAAATATATATATGTGAATGCAAGAGATACAGAGTATAGATAAGAGTCAGTAACACGGATAAGGAAATACCAGTTCTGTTAAGGTACACAGTAGTTAGAAAGTCTGTATATAAGAGGTTAAGGTTGAGGCAGAGCTAAGTCACTTGTCGTGCAGTTGAGGCTTCGATGCCGGGCCGGATTCTTGATACAGATGTTCTTCGCAGGTTGAGTTCTGGTTATTAATTTCGTGGTGAAGCGATTCACACAAACAGGGTTGAGAAGAGAAGCTGCGGTTGCTTGTGTACGTGGAGAAAATCGTGTTGACGTTGGGGACGAGGATTGTAGTAAACAGTTGAACGATGCTGTTGATGTCGTCGCTGGAACTGGCTGGTTGTGTTATGTGTGTGGTCTACGACCAGATCTTAGAAGATGTGAAGCCGCAACAAATTGGCACGGGTTAAAGCAGGCTATTTATAGGTACAAGGAGGCTCCAGAAAGCATCAGAAAAACACTCTCTCACGTGACCTTATTAGATGGCCAAGATTGGCCGGTTTGCATCCTGGCTCAAACAGACTGGAGACAATTGCCGCGAAAATAAAAGTCAGTCAGGTCGTGACACAGCAAGGCGGGAAAGAGTTGTTACCTGCTACATTCGCATTTGTAAATAAATAACCGTGAGAGAAGTGGTTTCACTACATATGTGTTTGTGTGTGTGTGTGTGTGTGTGTGCATGCGCATGAGTGTGTGTGTGTACTCACATGTGCGTGTGTGTGTACTCACATGTGCGTGTGTGTCTGTGCATGTTAAGAAGCTTGCTTCCCAACCACATGGTTCTGGGTTCAGTTCCACTACATGGTACCTTAAGCAAGTGTCTTCTACTACAGCCTCAGGTCAAACATTGCTTGACACCAATGTTAGTGTGTTTACACCTCCGTAACTTAACAGTTCAGCAAAAGAGACTAATAGAATAAGTACTAGGCTTACAAAGAATAGGTCCTGGGGTCAATTTGCTTGACTAATGGTGGTGCTCCAGCATGGCTGCAGTCATACAACTAAAACAAGTAAAATAATATATACGAGTGGCTGTGTGGTAAGTAGCTTGCTTACCAACCACATGATTCCGAGTTCAGTCCCACTGCATGGCACCTTGGGCAAGTGTCTTCTACTATAGCCTCGGGCCGCCGAAAGCCTTGTGAGTGGATTTGGTAGACAGAAACTGAAAGAAGCCCATCGTATATATGTATATGTATATATATATGTGTGTTTGTGTGTCTGTGTTTGTTCCCCCAACATCGCTTGACAACCGATGGTGGTGTGTCTACATCCCCGTAACTTAGCGGTTCAGCAAAAGAGACCGATAGAATAAGTACTAGGCTTACACAGAATAAGTCCTGGAGTCAA
>NC_068982.1:133303263-133304410 GCF_001194135.2 Octopus bimaculoides
GCATTATGTATGTATGTATGTATGTATGTATAAATTCTGCTTATTCATGTGTTTGTGCGTTCATGTTTATTTGTATGTGCATGTGTGTGTGTGTGTGTGTTTGTATGTATGTGTGTGTGTGTGTGTTTGCTTGTGTACTTCTGTCTCCTTGTTTGAGTGTGTCTATGTGTATGGGTTTGTGTGACTATGTACGTGTGTCTGTTATGTATGAATGTCTTCATATGTGTCTTTGTGTGTGTGTGAAGTCTGCATGTATGTATATGGTCATGTGTTCCAATCTTCATTTGTGTACGTATGTGTATGTGTGTGTGCTTGTCTGTCCGTATTGCCTATGTACCTATCTATTTATCTATCTGTTTACCTACAAATCCATTTACCTACACACACACACACATACACACACATATAATTCTACATAACAACCTATTAACAACACTACCTGTATATATATAAACCATGGGTATTGGGGTATGACTACCTTCTATGTATATTTCCTATTTAGTACTGGGGATGTTTCGTTTATGGGGACGTACTCCTGTGTTTGTCTGAGTATGGAGAGTTCTCCATACTCTGCCAACATACCAAAGACCAACGTGGAGGCACACAGGATCAACTTGACATCCGCATTTTATCCAAGCACCCGAAGGACCCAACACTCAGGCAAACACAGGAGTACGTCCGCATAAATGAAACATCCCCAGCAGTGGTGGACTGGGTCTAAAAGTATTGGTTGCCAGGAAACAAAAGGGGGCCCACCTGCAACTACAAGAGGGCCCAGCCACAACTATAGCGCTATCATTTATTTATTTTTTCTTTTGTTAAAAGTATTCTTTTCAATTGTCTACAAACACAGCCAGGCTAAAATAATTAATGCATTCTTCCAGGTGTGAATAAAAATTCTCAAACTCGAGGAGATGGACCCCTTAGATACTAACATGGGCCCCCATATATGGATTCTAATGGCACAGGGGCCCATTTGCCATTGGGCAAGCTGGCAACCTGGCCAGTTCACCACTGATCCCCAGTACTAAGTAGGAAATATACGTATACGTAGGTGGTCATACCCCAATACCCACAGTTTATATATACACAGAGTTGTTAGTAAGTGGATATGTAGACATGTGTGTGTGTGTGTGTGTGTGTGTGT
>NC_068982.1:133304689-133309732 GCF_001194135.2 Octopus bimaculoides
TACAAGAATAAGGGCAGGGAATCGTCAATTAATAATAGAATTAATAATTAACAATTTTGCCAAGTAGTTCAGTATGAAAAAACCTTTATCGGTAAAACCATTTATCATCATAAATATACAGGGATTAGCATTGAGTTGCTTCTCCAACATACTGAAAATTTAGAAATAGCAGTCAAAGAACTACTGATTCTAAACTACAAATTTTTCTCTAAACGGATGGCGATATTTATGGCACACATAGAACAAAAAACCGGAGGGAAAAGCGTAAACAAAACAAGTCTTTAGTTAATTGGATATATATATATATATATATGTATATATATATATATCATCATCATCACCATCAACATTTAATATGCCCGTTTTCCATGCCAGCATGTGTTGGATGGCTTGACAGGAACTAGCATTAGCCACAACTACAATTTGGCTTCAGAAGTCTTCTCAAGCACTGCATATTGCCAAAGGTCTTGGTCACTTATCACCTCTGTGAGGCCCAACATTCAATGGGTGTGTTTTATGTGCCGCCAACATGGGTGCCTGTTACATGACACCATTATCATTCACGACTATGGTTTCACTTGGTTTGACAAAGTCTTCACAAGCATAGCATATCGCCAAAGGTCTCAGTTACTTATCACCTCTTTGAGGCCCAACATTCAAAGATCATGTTTCACCACTTCATCCCATGTCTTTCTGGGTCTACCTCTTCCACAGGTTCCCTCCACAGTTGGAGATTGACACTTTTTTTCTCAGCTGTCTTCGTCCATATGCATCACATGACCATACCAGCTCAGTCATCTCTCTTGCACACTAAATTTGATGCCTCTTATCCACAGCTTTTCTCTCAAGACAGTTACACTCTGCCATACATGCACACTTACATTGCACATCCAGCAAAGCATACTAGCTTCATTTCTTTCAAGCTTACACATGTCCTCAGTGGTCACAGCCCGTGTTTCACTGCCATGTAGCATGGCTGTTCATACACAGGCATCATACAGTCTGCCTTTCACTCTGAGAGATAGGTCCTTTGTTACCAACAGAGATAGAAGTTCTTGTGTACATAGCTTACACCAGGTACACCTTATGGAGTTTCTACCTATACTTTTTCTACAGATCAAGCAGGGCCATCTACATGAGGGGATTTGTGATTTGTCTGCTCTCCTACTTAGTAAGACTTTGGTTTTTGCTAGATTAACTCTAAGGCCCTTTGATTCTAGACCTTGCTTCCACTCCTGTAATTTCTTCTCTAGTTCTGGTAGTGATTCAGCTATAAGAACAAGGTCATCAGCATAGATGAGCTCCTTGGGGAAGCCTGTCTTAAATTCCTCTGTTATTGCAAGGAGAATTATGATGAACAAGAGGGAGTTCGAGGACTGATCTTTGAACTCTTACTTATACCCTGAATTCATTGCTGTACTCATTGCCAACCCTCACCTTACTGACAGCATCTCTGTACATGGCTTGTACAGCTCTCACCAACCACTCATCAATGCCTAGTTTCTGAATTGGCCACTGGATAAGGCAGTGGGGGACCCTGTCAAAGACTTTCTCCATGTCAACAAAAGCTAAGTACAGAGGTTTATCTTTGGCTAGGTACTTCTCCTACAGCTGCCTTACCAGATATATAGCATCAGTGATGCTTCTCCCTGGCACATAACCGAACGGCATCTAATGTAGACTAACTCTCTTACTAACTAGTTGGGTTTGGACCCTCTCTGCAACTTTCAGCACCTGATCCAACAATTTGATACTACCATAGTTATTTCTACACACACACACACACACCACCACCACCACCATCATCATTTAATGTTCATTTTCTGTGATGGCATATACATGTGTGTATGTGTGTGTGTTACTGTCACTTTGTCTTAACATTATATGACAATTGTACATCAATGTCACCATTGTGCAAGCAGAGTCCTTGGTTTCCAATCTTCCATGAAAACATGTCTGGTTATGGGGAAATATAACCTTACTTGGAAACAAGTGAGGATTGGCAACAGGACAGGCATCCAACTAGAGAAGATCTGCCTCAACAAATTCTGTCTGACCCATGTAAATTTGGAAAAGTAGGCGTTAGAATGAATGAATGATGATGATGATGATGTTGTTGTCATGTACCCTAAGGTCATCTCTGATCAAACAGACCTTTAGGTCAAAGCATTCCTCCCATGTTCATTCCATCTATTTCATGTATGCAGAGAACTGAGATCCATATTAGCCAACATGTTTATTCCTAAGACGGTGGGGCTGTAAATTGAGTGTGATTTCTAGCAAGATGAGGAACCAGGTAGAAACTCCCACAAAATAGTGGTGGTGGTGTTGGTGACGGTGGTGTTGGTGATGGTGGTGTGGCTGTTGTTGCTGCAAATGTAATCTTTAATCACAAATTACATTATTTTTCATTGTAGGGTTACCAATTTTTTCATAAAAGAGAAGCAGGAAAATAAAAAGAAGAATAAAGAAGCTAATAATGAAAGAACGACTAATGTATAAGAATGATGAAGAGAACATCAAAGATAGAAAAGCAGAAAATGATACCAAAAAGCCAATCCACTTCACTACTTTCAATTTAATGACAGTCCACTTTATAGTACAAGATAAACAAAGTGATTCAAAACTCCCTTCAACATTAACCCTTTTGATAATAAACCACTTGAATCCACACTAAGTCCCATGGTACAAAAACTTTTTTTCTAAAATTATTTGAATTAAAACATTACACAAACATTTCATGTAAATTTTTATTGGAGACATCAGCTTAAAAATTTTAATTGTGACACAAGGCCAGCAATTTTGATGGGAGGAGGCAAATCAATTACATCTCCCTGGTACTTGATTAGGACTTCTTTTTTATTGACCACCAAAAGGATGGAAAGCAAAGTCAACCTTGACGGAATTTGAATTCAAAACATAAAACTGGAAGAAATGCCATTAAGTGCCTTGTCTAGCATGATAACAATCCTGCCAGCTCATCAATTAATTAACGCAAGCTTGATACTTCTTGCTTTCTTTCTTAACATCAGCTTCATAATGACACATAAAACACCTGAGGTGGACCTGGAGCATACATGGTATGTCAGTGATGAGCTCACAAACAGTAATAAATGGATTAAATGTTAGTTAATAATTTTAAATGAAGTGAAACAGAACTAGAGAGCGTGTTTATTGTTGGCATAATGATCCTCTCAAGACAACAATAGTAGAGACACTTATATCTTGTCATTTTTAAGACAAAGAACATTTTCCCATTTTATGATAACACTTTTCCAAGATTATATATATATATATATAATAATAATATAAGTAATATATAAATATATGCATATATCCATACATATATGTACATACCTACATCTATATGTATACATACATGCATATATGGGTATAGGACATGAAAAAAAACGTTAAACACAATGAGAAACAAAAACATAAAAACGAACATTTTTCCGAACAACGAAAAAAACAGAGAAATGAGACATGCAACATAAAGAGTATGCCCCTTCGTCAGTTGTCCCTGTTTCATCTACTCCGCGTTTTGAAGGCAAGGACAATACGCGACTTCGTTGAAACACTCCTTTCCGCAAAGCAAATTAAATAAAATTTGGGATTTTTTGCAGAGGGTGAAAGTGTAAACAAGAACAAGACAGTAAAAATAAACGGTGAGGGCTGTTGAGCCAAGACGATAGAAAAATTATTATGAATGCTAGGTAGACGAGCCATGAGAGGAGACAGGAAAAGGCACTTCTTTTCTTTAGGAAGGAAGTGGACAGAAAGACAGATCCCAGACATGCACAGGGAGACATAACAAATAATCAAAGGTTCAGGCTCAGCCAAAGTTTCCACATGTCATTCCTGTACCCAGCATGGTTTGATGAAGGCCATCATATATCCAGATAGGCTAACGTGCAGAATTTAAGCCATGGAGTAGCAATAATAAGTACAGAAAACATAATTATATTTTAAGCTTATAAAATGCATATTTCTGTAAACCAATTGTTATAATTACACAAGGCAGTTAGTCAGATTGCATAATAAAGCATTCTCAGTAAAAAAAAAACTCAAAGCTCAGTGAGATGCATGGTTTAATATATTCCAGTTTTGCAAATTACATTCAATATCATTGATATGGTAAAATAGAGTGTGAAGTAGTAGGATGATGTTAAAAGAAGACAGATAGATAGTTGATGAGAGAAGGGAGGTCGTCAGTCATGCCTCCCCTCCATACATATTCAGGCAGACACAAACACACACATATTTATGCAATAGTAACAGGAGGTGAAAAAAGAAGGAACCCCAAGGTGTCATAGGCTCAACAATAATAACATTGGCAACAACAAAATAGCCACTATTGTAAGAACAGTCAGTGGCATATATCAGAAAGAGAACTGAGACAATGGATCAGTTGCTATGATAGGTCAATGGTATACATTGTCTCATGTATATTTCATTTTCCTCCCTCCTCTCTATGCGTGTATGCACCTGGTTATGTATGGAGGGGAGAAATATCCACCACTACCTTCCTCTCATTGATTGCCTATCATCTTTCTTTTTTAAACACAATCCAACAACTTCACATACTGTCACCTCAATGATATTGAATGTAATTTACAAAGCTGGAATATATTAAAGCATGCATCCCACTGAGCTTTGTATTTTTCACTGAGAATTCTGATGAGGTGAATGATTTTCTTTGTATTACACAATCTGACCAATTGTTATGTAAAATGAAAAGCAGTTTACAGTTTGTATGCTTTATTAAAGCTTAAAATGCCAATTACATTTCCTATGTTTATTATTACTCTCTCTTGCTATCATCATCATCGTTTAACGTCCGCTTTCCATGCTAGCATGGGTTGGACGATTTGACTGAGGACTGGTGAAACCGGATGGCAACACCAGGCTCCAGTCTGATTTGGCAGAGTTTCTACAGCTGGATGCCCTTCCTAACGCCAACCACTCAGAGAGTGTAGTGGGTGCTTTTACGTGTCACCCGCACGAAAACGGCCACGCTCGAAATGGTGTCTTTTATGTGCC
>NC_068982.1:133309944-133315141 GCF_001194135.2 Octopus bimaculoides
CCTCAGCCCAGGTCTTCCTGGGCCTACCTCTTCCACGGGTTCCCTCAACTGTTAGGGTGTGGCACTTTTTCACGCAGCTATCCTCCTCCATTCTCACCACATGTCCATACCAGCACAATCGTCTCTCTTGCACGCCACAACTGATGCTTCTAATGTTCAGCTTTTCTCTCAAGATACTTACACTCTGACGGGTATTCACATTGACATTACACATCCAACGGAGCATACTGGCTTCATTCCTTGCGAGCTTACGTATGTCCTCAGCAGTTACAGCCCATGTTTCACTGCCATACACATTAAAGTATTCACAACCAAATGCCAAAGATAGAATTAAAAATATAACTTTCACAAAATAACAAAATGTAATGTTTATGCATCATTTAAATGCTAAAGAGACTTATGAATTACCTTGTATACATGGGACTCAACTATAAGACAATGACTTTATATGGGCATAAGGATACATATTTTTTAGGAAAGGAGACAAGAATTTCCCAGAACCTTACCAACAAACAGAACTATAACATATATGTACATTTGACATAGATTTAAAAGTTGTAGTATGGCAGTTTTTTTATAGACACACTGTTGCAGATTTTAAATGATTGGGAATGGGTTTTGTAATGTTTGTGCAGGTATGGCTGTCTGATTAAGAAGTTTGTTTCCCAATCATATGGTTTCAAGTTCAATCCCAACATGAACTATCTTGGACAAGTGTCATTTATTATAGCTTTGGGCCTTGTGAGTGAACTTGGTACATGGGAACTGAAAGAAGCTTACACAAGTGTGTGCTTGCATGTTTGTTTACATATATGCTTCTCCAAAAATTGCACAGCTACATCAGTGATTATTTGTTCTGTCAAGGGTTTGACTGCTGGCCTTACTTGAAATGCAGGTAAACAGCTAAGGGTTGGTGACAGGTAGAGCAAGGACTCAAATATATATTTCTTTAACCTCTGCTAGCAGGGAAAATAAATTGATGTAAAAACAAAGAAACTTGCCTTTTCCAAGGACAAATAAGCAACAAAAAAGAATGAAGTAAAGAGAACAGGTTACAACCAGAAATCATAACAAAACAAAATAATTTAAAATAATTCAGAAAATAGGGTATATTTTAATGACAATAGATTACAAGACAAAACATTCAAGTAATAAGATGTAACAGTATAAGATACCAATATACAAATAAAGCAAAATTAAAATAAAAAGGTGGGTGTGGGTACTGCTAAATTTCATTCAAGTTTGCACAGTTAAAATCTAAGGGAAACCATACCTCTTTTTACAAGTTTTTAACTTTTTTAAATAAGCTACACATAAAAATAACATTTTTTTTTTATTTTTTAGTAATAAATTTTCTTGAAAATTTGAGCAAAATACATCAAAATGTTTTAGAGGAACACTTTGTTAAAGACAGGAATTTTATCCTATTGTTTTCACTTTTATATATCAGAATTGTTTTTAGTAATTTCAAAGGAACGTTATTATAAAAATAAATAAAACATTCAAAAATGTTTTTTTCCGTTTTCAATTTTAATTTGAAATTAAGTTTTAGAAACAAATAGCAGTGATAACTACATACATACGTATGCATGTATTTGTTTCATGTGTGTGCTTGTGTGGTACACACATACACATAAAGTGTTTAACTTATAGAGTCTTGTAAGATAAGCAAGATTACATGTCTGACCAGGGTTTCATTCAATCAATTTTCTGGCAAACACTACACATCTGTGGATTTCTTTAACAAAATTCTTTTCAATCCACTAATGCATACAATCAACCAAAAACGTTAATTAAATGATATTTTACTATGCATGCATGCATGCACAGACGTATATATGTATGCATGCATGCATGTATAAGGAACACCATTACAGTATGAAGGACACATATTAGAAATTCAAAATCACATAAAAACTGTTAACCCCCACAGACATATATTAATTGGTGTCAAAATTTTCATCAAGCCAAATGCAATCTGGGACACTCATGATCCCGCTGCAGTTAGTGTCAGGAAAATTTTAACACAAAATAATAAATGTTTAAATGAAGTTAGCATTTTTTGCATGTTTTGCAAAAGCTAAAATGTATCTTTTACATTGCAATTGCTTTATTTTTAAAACAGTCTCAGATCACTAGCCTGGTAAGTATATCTCCAAAACATATATAAGCACATACAATTTAGAGAGGGAGGGAGGGGAAGTAATTGTGTGTGTGTGTGCGTGCGTGCGCGCAATGCATAATAATGTAATTCAGAGTTTGATGTGTACACAGTTTCATTTGAATTCCAATATTTGTTTGTAATAGGAGGGCCAAAACATGAATTTAATAGTATAGGGGAAATAAGCACGTTGCATTTCTTTTAACATGGAGATCAGCTTTAAAAATACGAAATACTCTGAAGATCTTCTGGCACAATCTGCAAATAAATAAAATAAATAAATAAAAAAAAATTGAGGGGCATTGAATTGTAACAAGGTGAAATTGAAAATGTATTAGTTAAAAACAAAAAGAACAGCAGTAAAAAAATATGGTTAGGAAGCATTGTTCTACATGGTTTAATTCAACAAACTGTAAAATAAAGACTAGTCCCACTGCATCATTTAATGGTCAGCATAGACATATCTGTGTGATTAAGAAGCTCACTCGGCAACCACGTTTCAGGTTCAACTTGGGCAAGTGTCTTCTACTATAACCCAAGGCCGATCAGTATCTTGTGAGTGAAATTTGGTAGACAGAAATTGTCCAGAAACTCATCGCGCGCGCGTGCGTGTGTGTGTGTCTTTGTTGTCTCAGTTTCACAACCAGTGTTGATTTGTTTACGTCCTTGCAACTTAGTAGTTCAGCAAAAGAAACTGACAAAAGTACTTAAAAGTACAAATGGACTTTAAAAAATTACTAATGAGGTCAATTTGTTTAACTAAATCCTAGCATGGCCAGAATGTTCTCTTCTCAACCAGTTGCTTTCGGGTTCAATCCTACTATACAAGTGCCTTCTAAGGTCCAGTCTGACGAAAGCTTTGAGTGTATTTGGTAGACAGAAACTGAAAGAAGCCCATTGTGTGTGTGTGTGTGATTGTATTTCTTTGTCTTGAAATTACATGATAGTTGTAAACAAATAACAACCATGTAAGCTGTTTCCAAAATTCTGTGGAAACATGTCTGGCTATGGAGAAATATTATCTTGCTTGGAAACAGGTGTGGGTTGGTGACAATGATGGGCAACCAGCCATAGAAGATCTGCCTGAATGAATTTTGTCTGACTCAAGCAGGTATAGAAAAGTAGATGTTAAAACAAAGGTGATGATGATGAAACCAGTCAGAGGAGAGGTGAAGGCAATTCCCACAACCGTGCAGGCTCTCCCAGCAAACCATATTCAGCATGAACAGGTGCAGTGAAAGCATGGTTGGAGGAACGAATGCCAAAGGGTCTCAGTCCTGGAAAGGAAGGACTTGGTAAAAAAGAGGTGTGTCCCCATATATGAAAAAATTCCTAACAAGTTGAAAATAAATTGCACAATTACCCAAAAAGCAGATCTCAACGAACAGGAGATTGTCATTAAGAGTGTCTCTTCTTTAATATCTTCAGAACCTTCTTTGGCGGAACCCATATGGTGTATATGGAGACTGATAAGCATCATAATGCGGTTGGTAACCAGGATATTGATTATATCTATTACCAGAATATGTATTTTCTTGCTCACTCTCACTTCTTTGATCTGCAACAAAAGAAAATAATGTGAAGTGTTTACTAAATTAACACAATATTAACACCATAACATAGTAAAAGATTCACTAACATTCTCATACAACAATATAACACTAAGAAGTATTAACTTTCATTCTTATACTGCCTCATATTTCAGGTGTTGGATTTATAGCTGTAAGATTGTGGGTTTGGGAGCGAGAGGACCACTAACTTGATTAGCATTATAATCAACCAACCAACATTTATATTGGCTACCCATGCTGGTATCACATAAAAAGCACCTGTACTAACGTCATATAAGAAGCACCCAAGTTGATGCCAGATAAAAAGCAGGCAGTACATTCTATAAAGTAGTTGAGGTTAAGAAGGGTATCCAGCCATAGAAACCATACCATACCGTAACAGATGACGGGAGCCAGGTGCAGCCCCACCAGCTTACCAGCTCCTGTCAAACAATCCAATCCATACCAGAATGGAAAACAGACATATGATGATGATGATGGTGATGTTCTTTTCATAACCTATCTCTCTTTACTATTCAGTCAACATCAATTTTATTTCTGTCCTTGTTTATCTATCATATCCTCTCACTTATATCCCAGCTGACATCGCAAAATGGACAATATGGTCAGACGGTGTCAAAATTATGACATTTGGTTGACAACTGATGAAGGGTAGCGCTTGTCTGTATCTGTTGTTTTTCTGCATTTTTGTTTTCCCTGAAAATTTGTCTGAGTGACTTTTTACATTATGCATATATGTAAAGAGCACACCTCTTGATGCCAGTCGGATAAAGTGCAACTCCAATATAATCAACTGCAAATATTGTATAACTTTTCACATGAAATCATGCAATAGCATAGAAACAGAGTAGTACCAAAATAATAATGAGCTAAACTCATTCTTTGTCTTCACTGGATGATTAAATACACACCCACACATGCATATACATCACAGGTGCATTTGCACAGCACCTGTAAAGGGACAAGTCCATATGTATGAATGGCAGCAATTTTACTTGAGAAGACACACCAAGTCATGTAAAATCTCTGTAATCCATACATAGTGGCTTGTTCTTTTACAGGTGCCAGTACCACATAAAAATGCATTTGTGCCAGTACTGTATAAGTACACCCATGCCAGTGGCACATAAAAAGCACCCAGCACACTCTGTGAAGTGCTTGGTGTTACGAAGGGCATCCAGCCATAGAAATCATGCCACAAAACACAATAGAAATCTGAGCAACTCCCAGCTGGCCAGCTCCTATCAAACTGTCCAACCCATGCCAACATGGAAAACGATGATATATATATATCATCATCGTTTAACGTCCGCTTTCCATGCTAGCATGGGTTTCTACAGCTGGATGCCCTTCCTAACGCCAACCACTCAGAGAGTGTAGTGGGTGCTTTTACGTGTCACCCGCACGAAGGCCAGTCAGGCGATACTGGCAACGGCCACGCTCGAAATGGTGTCTTTTATGTGCC
>NC_068982.1:133317011-133329422 GCF_001194135.2 Octopus bimaculoides
AGTATCTATCCAGTATACTGCTGGGAGGGTACCCAATTATTGCTACACTAGTGCTATCCTAGGTGCAATCAATGGGAGCGGGTAAAAGTGGAAGTTTTACCCAAAATTTGTGTAACAATTAGAAAGCGTCACCTTTACCTTTGTAGCAGTTGACTATGGTGCTGCTACACCAGTCATTGGGTATGACTCCTTCGTGTATCACCTGGTTCGTAATACGGGTGACTAGGCTGTAGCCAACACTGCCATATATTTTGAGCATCTCTGCAGTGATTCCTGATGGGCTGGGGGCTTTCCCTGTCTTCATACACTTAATTGCTTTATCTACCCTGGTACTGTCAACTCGAATAGCTGGTCCCTCTGTTGGGTCGACATACAGCAGGCTCTCTTTCTCCCACACACACACACCCACACAAACATACATGCACACACACACACACACACTGACACATACAAAAACCAACAGTCAGACACACACATGTTCTCTGCACTGTACAATTATGAAATATACTTTACCCGGTGGGAATATTCTGCTGAAAATATCTTTCAAAGGAGTTTTACAGTATATCAAACCAACAATGATTCCAGATATATGACCTGAAAGTTAAACAGAAATTAAATCAATCAAATATTTAGAAACAATAAATACATTTGTTATAAACACTTTCCCCCCAAGTACCATCTTAAGACACAGGCACAACAGCTTGTTTCCAGTTTTCTGTGGAAACATGTCCAGCCATGGAGAAATACTATTAATCAGGCGAGGGTTGAGGACAGTAAGGCTGGCCAGTTATAGAAAATCTATCTCAATGAATTGTGTCTGATCCATGCAAGCATGGAAAAGTGGATGTTAAGCCAATGATGAATTAATTGATGAATTGAGAAAATGCATACAATTACAGATAGTTACCTAAGAATGAGGCTTGTGGAACTATGAGCTGAATCATAACAACTTCTAACCAATGTATGTACTTATATGGGATTAAAAAGCCTCCATAAGCATGCTGTTCTTGTGGATTCATGTAATTAAGGACGACTTTAATGGCAAATATCACAGCTGTAAAGATAAAAAAAGAACATACATTTATTGTAAATAATTTATCTTTTTAATCTATTAGATATGAAAGAGATTTTTCTAATCAACTTAACTGTCATAAAAACAATCATCATAAGACATGCTAATTGTCTCTAAGGCACAAGGCCAGCAATTCAGAGGGGAGTGGGTGTTAGTGAATAGCGTGAATCTCAGAACTTGACTGCTACTTAATTTTATCGACTCCAAAAGCATGGAAGATAACCATGGCAGGATATGATAAAGAAATGCCACAAAGCAATTTTTTGGGGTGCTCTAGCAATTCTAATTCACTTTAAAACAAACAAAATCACCACCATCACCACAACAACAACATATAATAATGCCCTGATGCACTACCAGACAGTGGCTCTCATGGTTCTAATCGTAACTGATTGGAAGTGCTATCATGTACATTGTTTTGTTTTGGGTATAAAAGATAGGCTACAGTAAATATTCTGTTCAATACCACGGATATGCTTGTCAGTTGTTTGACCATAACCAGTCAAGCATGTCCCTTAGTGGCTGAAGATATGTGCATCTCTGATCACAAGCAGAAGTAGTGTGGGAGCACCATAGTCATGTGTTGAGAGGAATTCTTTGGGGTTTGAATAATTCACCCATGGAAACATGGGTGTTTCATTCAACATACTTAACCCTTATTCAGGGACCTTTTGAGCGGAATGGCTACTCAACCTGATTAAAATTCTAACTGGGTCCCACCTGCAAAGTCATATGCTGTTTATCTTGATAGATCACCATATTGCGCACATATGGTTGTGATGCATGTGCCTAGTGTACCCTTATCAGATGGGTAGTCATGATGGGTATACTGGGCTTCGTATAGTTTACCCCAGTGTCACTTTGATGGCATGCACTGCTCTCTCATTCAATAATAATAATTTAAGATTTTATGTTTTAGCAGAGAGCCGGTTATCACATGGGGAGAGGTAAGTCTGTTATATAGACACCGATGCTCCAAAAGACTGAAAGAACAAGTTGATCTTAGCAGTATTTAAGTTAGAATGGAAAGAAATAACACACGGTAATAACAACTCTTTGTTATAGGGACAAGGTTTGATATTTTGGCAGAGGAGACAAATCAATTAAACTGACCCCACCTAGTGGTCAACTGGTACTTATTGTATTGACCCTGAAAAGATGAAATGGGAAGTCAACCTTGGTGGCTATGAACTCTGAGCATAAAAACAGACAAAATGCATTTTCCAGGCATGCTGACGATTCTGCCAGTTTGCTACCTGAAATAATAATGATATAAACGGTTTCAAATTTTGGCACAAAACCAGCAATTTCGGGGGAGGGGCTAAGGTGATTACATCAACCCCAGTCTCAGCTGGTACTTATTTTTATCAACCCTGGTGTGCTAACAATTCTGCCAGTTTGCTGCCTTAATAATAATACTAATAGTAATAATAACCCTTTCTTTTTCTAGGCACAAGGCATGAAATTTTGTAAGAGGGGTTAGTTGATTGCATTGATCCCAGTACTTGATTGGTACATGTTTCATCAACCTCGAATGATGAAAGGCTAAGTCCACCTAATAGTCAAACAAATAAGTAATAAATAAAAGGTAAATAATCTGATGGCAGAGTTTAAGTCATGATAATATATTATCTGATTTTCATCACAGATATAATAATAAACCAGGAGAAATTTCAAGAGAAAACAAATGGCAATACATGACTTCCAATATTTCACCATACTAAAGCAGTTCAAACGAGGTAACTCCAATTTATTGCACACAACAAGTTTCATCACACATATGGAAAAATTTGAAGCAGAATTAAGTTAGAAGTATTTTAGCCAACTATCAAAAAACAAAGATACTTGCCTTTTTTTTTATTTTCTTGTTGGTGTTATGTTGAGCCCTTGGCAAAAATACTTACCTCTAAGGTCCATCTTTCTCTAAACAGGTACCATGAAGAGACATAAGTTCTTCCCAAGGAGGGTGACATGACCATACTCGCATGACCATCACTCCTGCACATTTCACAGTCTTGAATACTCACCACACACACACACACTCTGCTCACTTGTGGTCAGCCTTCCATAAAGGTTAACAAGACATCCATATTATCAACATTCATCCCATTTTCCTCCAGCCTTTCCCTCCTACATCTAATACCTATATCTTGCTAACTTGTAGTATTATATATATTCAGATGTGCAGATGTAAAGAAATACATAGATACACACATGTACATGCATATACACACACAATATGTGTGTGTGTGTGTGTATTCACATACTCCTAACATAAATCTGGCGTCCCTCCCCCACTTTTTGGTTTGTAGTCTTGCAAACTGTATGATGATTTCATTGGTGTTGATGACATGAAACAAGCACCACTATACACTATAATGTGGCTGACATTAGGAAGAGCCTTCAGCTGTAGAAACCATGCTGAAATAGACATCAGGGCAGGATGCAGTCTCATCGAATCTTGTCAAACTGTCCAACCTTTGTTACTATGGAACATAGATGTTAAATGATGATGATACATATTTCAGTTTCCATTGACCAAATCTGTTCGCATGACTTTGGTCAACCTGGGGCTATACTAGAAAACACCTTCCCAAGATACTATGCAGAGCAGCAAATGCATGTGAATGTGTGTACATATATCTTACATGAGCATATATTGACCAGCTCACTACAAACTTGTAACAAGAACTATTTACAAATTTAGAGATAAAACAGACAAAAATTTATATAAGTTTCTGCCTATTTACTTCCTACATGTAGAACAAAGACAGATTATTCTAAAACCTTATATTCTGTTATGAGTAAGCATTTTGGCATTTGAATGCTAATTTCAGGTGTTTGAACTCTAAGCCATGCTTCCATGCTTTGGAACTTTCTCTGCAACTCTTTAAAATATTTTGCAATCTGAAAAAAGTCCTTAGCATATCAAAGTTTTAAAGACAACCAAATCTTGAACTTCTTTATCCTGCAGAACTATAATGAATAGAAGTGAGTAAAACACCAATGTCTAGT
The DNA here is from genome assembly GCF_001194135.2 of Octopus bimaculoides. NCBI lineage: Eukaryota > Metazoa > Mollusca > Cephalopoda > Octopoda > Octopodidae > Octopus > Octopus bimaculoides. Next base: position 133,321,099 of record NC_068982.1, read on the forward strand.
GAACAGCTAGGTGATCACTAAATTTGTCTATGAAGTTGCTACCAAAGGTAACTACCTCACAACTTCCTCCTAGTAGACTACAAAGTGTGGGATACTGATAAAGGTCTTCCACAAATCAACAAATTCAAATTGGAGCTAATTATTCTTAACTAAGAACATTTCGCACAGTTGTTTCACTAGAAATATGGCACCTGTTGTTCCCCAAACCAGTGTAAACCCAAACCTAACTTTATTAAAAAATCTCTCCTTGTAGTATATAACAATTATTTGAGATAGCACTACATATTAAGTGAGCCACTGGCATTCAACCTGTTTAGTCTGATACTTTCAGCATCTCAGAAAACAACCCTTATTGATCAATACCTCCCACTGCTTTTGTCGTCTTCATAATCTTATTAACCATCCTAACACCTCATTAATTCAACTTAAGGCAGCACTCGCTATTCCACTCATAATTCTTATTCAAAACTTTTCCATAGCAGTATTTCTGTCTCTTTATTTTCCCAATCACAGAAGGCGACAAACCACTGTATCATTGCAGATACATTTCTCTCAATAGTAATTTCGATACTTACAAGCACACTGCCTTGCAATTTCAGAATATCTCACACCTCCACTTAGAATCCAATATGCAGAACAATAAGAATATCTCTTACTATTAGCATTTCTTCTGGACTAAGATATATGTGTATGTGTGTATTTTATTCAGTGCACATCTATATAGGACTGTGTGCTTAAATGCATTCAATAGTAACTCACCTGAGAATCCAACAGCACAAGTCAGTTCATAGGAAGTATCATTAGTTAACATCATCATTAAAATATTTAGTGCAATAAGAACAACACCTGAAGCTACAGTACAAAATACCAATAAAAATCCAAAGTGTTGTGATGATAGCCTTTTTTCTAGGCGGATACCTTTCGAAAGGAAAGAAACCATGTTATAATAAAGATGTAGATCATCGAGATGGAAAAATGCTCCATAGATTAATCGTTTCCATTGCAAATGAGTCCATACATGAAACACACTGATGCAAGCAGTTTCTACTGATGGGAAAATTGACACGGGCATAAAGAAGTTCTCAAAGTGAACAGCTACATTCACTAAGGTGACAAATAATGTAACTGGTGGGATTACAGAAAAGCCACCAAGATACATTAGATGATTAAGTAACTGTAATAAAATGAAGAAGGAGCCTCTGCCTCTTCTATCCATCGTTGAAAGGTCAGATCATCCAAACACAAACTAGAAATAAAAAAGAAAACAATCAATTAGAATAATAATAATAATAATAATCCTTTCTACTATAGGCACAAGGCTTGAAGTATGGGGGAGGAGACTAGTCAATTACATCAACCACTGTGCGTAACTGGTACTTAATTTATCAACCCCAAAAGGATGAAAAGTGAAGTCAACCTTGGCAGAATTTGAACTCAGAACATACCGCTAAGCATTTCATCTAGCGTGCTAACGATTCTGCTAGCTTGCTGCCTTAATAATAATAATAATGGTGGCAAATTTTGCTACAAGGGTAGCAAATTTGGGGGAAGGGATGAATCGATTGTATCGACCTCAGTGTTCAACTGGTACTTATTTTATTGACCCCGAAAGGATGAAAACAAAGCCGACCTCAAACACAGAATGTAGCAATGGGTAAAATACTACTAAGCATTTAATCTAATGTGCTAATGATTCTGCCAGCTCACCATCTTAATAATAATAATAATAATAATAATAATAATAATAATAATAGGGCTACAGCAAATATTCTGCTCAATGCCACAGTTTTGCTTGTCAGTTGTTTGACCATAACTAGTTGAGCATGTCCCTTGGTGGCTGACGATATGTGCATCTCTGATCACAAGCACAAGTAGTTGGGGAGCATCATAGGCATGTGTCAAGAGGAGTTCTTTGGGGTTTGAATAATTCATGTTTGGGAACATGGGCGTTTTGTTCAACATCCTTAAACAAGTCTTATTCAGGGACCTTTTGAGCAGGATGGACTACTCAACCTGAGGAAAATTCTAACTGGGCCCCGCCTGTAAGGTTTATTTTGATATGAGGTCAGTTATATTTTGATATGAGGTCACTGTTTATTTTGATATGAGGTCACCAAGTCACGCATATATGGTTGTGATGCATGTGCTTGGTATACCCCTTATCAAACAGGTAGTCATGATGGCTATATTGGGCTTTGTATATTTGTACCCCAACATCACTTTGATTGCATGCATTGCTTTCTCACTCAATAATAATGTTTCCAATTTTGAGACAAGACCAGTAATTTTAGGGGTATGAGGTTCGTCAGTTACATCAACCCCAGTACTTGACTGGTACTTTATTTTTATCAACCCCAAAAGAATGAAACCAGAAGAAATACCACTATGCATTTTGCATGTAAAAGCACCCATTATACTCTCAGAGTGGTTGGTATTAGGAAGGGCATCCAGCCATAGAAACCATGCCAAATCAGACTGGTGTCTGGTGCAGCCTTACAGCTTGTCAACCCTGTACAAACCATCAAACCCATGCCAGCATGGACAACAGACTTTAAATACATCCCCTAGATAGCAAACACTATTGACTACTTCTAATGAGCCGTCTGGGCATCTAAGGGAATTTTATTTCTAGTGTGCTCTAGGTATGTGCTGCTCCAGTGCATCTGTTGTATATGAAGCATACTTTCTTAGTTAATCTGCCAATAATTCTACTACACCTCATGTATCCATAGCTTACACTGAGTTGGATACAGCATATAAATTTTATAGTTACTCCTTTTTTGCATATCAATCAAGATAATTCCCTGAAGATACCAGGGTTCTGCCTTCTTTCTAACTTAATAAAAACTTTAGACTTTGTTAAATTTACCTTGAGACCCCTTGATACTAGAGTTAGCTTCCATGTCTGGAATTTATTCTCTAATTCTCCCAGAGATTCAGCTATGAGAACAATATGATCAGCATATGAGAGTTACCATGGGCATCCACTCTCAAATTTCTTAGCGAAACCACATTTTGGTTCATTGACTGACGAGGAAAACTCAGCTGCGAATATTCCGTGTATCGTGTCTTTGTCTATATTCCCCTGCTCAATCCTTGATATATCCATGTAACGCAACGCACGCCGTTTGTTTGCTTTTACATATACATATATATATATATATATATATATATATATACACACACACACATACACCGCTTATTTGGCGGCACACACAGTTGTTCAGCGCATGTTCCTGTTAGAAATGCGTATAAACAGATTCTTAGCTAGAAGTTGAGTCCAGTCAACAATATGGTACGTAACCCTGTTTACCAAACAACTGACAAACACTACCACATATCATCTTCACTCTTACATCTACTTTCATACAAACATATCCATATACAGAAGTATGAATTCCAGGATTCGAAACTCCGATAAAAATCAAATATCTATATTTTCCACTATACCTCGGTCGTGTTTTCCGTGGAGGAAATTCGTCTTAGACACCGGTCTCCAAAAAGACAGATTGCTTGTTTATTTTAGTCGAGCAATATATTAAAAATAAAAAATGTCAAACAAAGAAAAGAAACAAATTACTGATTTATGTTCTTTAAATGAAAGTACTACCATGCTTCTTTCTGTCGGACGAATTTCAAGAAGTTAACTTATAAAAATAAAATAATTTATAAACATTTTTGTAATAAAATAATATTACAGGAATAATATAGACTTAGAATAAAAAGAGATTATTTAAAAACTGAAACAAAAAAGGTGAGAAGTATCGGATCATAAAGTATAAATAAAACAATTTTACAAATAAGGCTTGCAGGTAGAAGTTGTATTTATAGACTCAGAGAATAATTAGCTCTGAAGAAGTTGTCGAATATGTAATGTAAACGGTCCCCCGTACAAAACAAACCGGACCATATAAAGACACCATATTCACCCAGTTTAGAAATAAACCATCATTTTATATAAGTGACTTGTAAAATTAAACTGCGTTAATCACCATTTATGGTAGATCTTAGGCATAAAAGAGAACAGCTTGGAATTTATGTAGGCATACGGTGATTCCACACGTACGTAGTGTAAGTAATACTTGATGAGTTAATGAAGGAGACTATGATCACTGAGGCTAATTAAACTAAATTAGCTGGCATTTTATAATAATATTTTATAAAGAATAAGACATCGTTTTGTCGTTCCTATGTTAGACTCTATTTGTACGGGTAGAGGTTGTTTATGTACATATTTGACAACTTCATAATGATTGCTGGTTTCTTAAATAGTAATATGAGTAAATTGCATATTTACGAAATATCGGGAAACTTGTATAGGTAATATGCCTGTTGGTTCGAAGGCCAAATGATGTTAGTTCGATGGCCAAATGATCGATTAAACAAACACTTCCGAAATAATTTCTCAAATCATGGCAACTATTAAAGGGGAGATAACTGGCAATTGTTTGTTTCATTATTTACAGAAGAGTGGGCAGGGTGACCCACACTGTGATTACTGTTTAGCTCTCGTTTACCATGGTACGGCAGATTTTATCCGATTAATGGCATATTATATCCTGTATGTCCTTTATATATAGCTAGTAGTCAACAGTTTAAGAGGGATTTTAGCTGCTATTTCCATTATTAAACCGTGAAAGCCATTTACTAAGTTCAATATTCTGACCACATCGTTTGAGCAGAACCTAATGTGCAGCTTTCTACAACAACAACATAGTTGTACTTTCTTCCTTTCTCGTACTAGTCACGGAAGCCCTATGAATGATCTTTTGTTTCATGTACAAATAACAGACAACAAAATGAAAGGAAACTGTTGTCTAGCTATTACGCCATAAAACACAGTTTCGTAGGAAGATCGCCCTTACCATATTTCTGGAAATCACGTCGAGTAAACTCTTGTAAGCTGGGAAGCAAGTATCTGAAGTCTCTGTGCATGACACGATCTTTGCTTTTGATGAAATGCCATGTCCCTTCTATTGTGTTTGGATGTAATATTGCATAGTTGGGAATCTATGAAATAAAGACTAGTGTACCGTGCAATGGTTTCTCAGTTGTTTTCCTTTGATGTTGTTGTCTTCAACTGTATGGACGTAATACGAAAGGTCACCGACTTTCTACAAGATCATAACCATTGCCCTTCTACTTCTGACTAAGCCGCAATCTATAATCGAAGGACAACGTAGAAGCTCCGTCGTTCGCTCGTTGTTAGAGTTTAGCCCCAGTTTACGAGGATTGAATAGACCTATGCTCAGAGACTTTCCCATTGTGACTATTCTGTCTTTTATTCAGATTTCAGTTAGAACTACCGTATTTCATGTGTTCTTTTTTAAAACAATAGAGTGATTAGCGGAGGATATGGTTGCTATTGATAGCAGGACGAACGATTTCGTAGTGTTTCTCTTTTAAGCTTCACCAAAGTACGTTGTTGTTCGTCCGGCCCCATATTATCTCTAATCAGTAAGTCATATGGCATATAGGTTGTTCACCGAAAGACATGGTGCGAACCACGGATCTGATTTCATAGTTAAACATGACTCTGTCTCGCTAAAGACCAAACAACACACCTACCTGCAGTGGTGAATCATATGGGGAGCAGTATGACAACTCAGACATGTTACACTGTCTACCTTTGTCTGTACACCCATAGAATTCGAGTGATCACAGTAAAGGCGGACAAGATCAGGGCACGACAGTCGATGCTCCTCTGCAGTTATTATTGACGCTCTGCATTTCAGCAGATTATATGTGTTTTTAACTTTACAGACATTCTTGTGTATATGTGTTTGAGTTTGTTTGGGGGTTTTTTTTTCTGTTTCTCTGGGTTATGTAAGAGAAATAGTGTTCCCTTAGGGCACTATTGTAGTTGTGGTCTGAGATACAGTGGTGAAACTGGAGTGTGTGCGGTCCAGGCAACCCTTAGGTCTCTCCACCTCGAAGATTTACAGATTTATACAGCGAACCCCAATAGTACCACCCGAGGCAGACCGCTCTTCACCTACTCCCAGCTATGCTAGAGCCGGGATGTTCTATATGTGTTTAGGTATTAAACGTGATTTTGTCTTGTAGCAGTGGTGACAGTGAAGGCGAAATTTTCTCCGAAACAAACTCTTCCCCAAACATATTTAGTTGGTCTCTCGGTTTATATATTTCAATCGTTAGAACCTGAGCGGAAATGCCATGAGACCAGTATACGCCGAGGAGCAAAGGCAATTGTAGTGTCAATGATAAGTACAGAGTAAGAAAACATGTTTGTGGGCCAGAAGTTGAGGTGTATTAACGAGCTACTTCGTGTCTATCAGTCGTATAGCCGGATATTTGAGAAGGGATAAACTGATACCATTAACCTCAATATTCGTCTGGTATTTTATTTATCTTCACCGAAAGGAATGACTGTTGAAGTCGACCACTGCAGAACACGAATTCAGAACGTAGAGTCGAAACAAACACCGCTAAGCATTTTATCCAATGCTCTAACTAAAGATTCTGCCAATACATTAAATGCTTTTAATATTGGTTTCAAATTTTAGCACAAGACCAGCAATTTCGGTGGACGGGGGTAAGTTTATTACATCGACTCTAGTATTCAAGTACTTATTTTATCGACTTCGAAGGGCTGAAAGGCAAAGTCAACTTTGGTGGAATTAGAACTTACAAAAAAGGTAGACGAAATGCCACAAAGCAGGCGCGCTAACGATTCTGCCAGCTCGCCGCTTTGACTATTTTCATCGTAGGAGTTACTTCCCTTAGACCATGCTCATTCTATTTGACGACCGAAATCGTTTTAGTTTATTTTATCTTTGTTAGGCAGAAGACTGCGGCCATGCTGGGGTACTGCCCAGAAGAATTTAATCGAACAAATTGACCCCAGTATTTACTTTTTAAAGTCTGATACATATTCTGCCGTTCTCGTTGCCGAACTGCTAAGTTACGAGGATGTAAACAAGCGGAGGAGTGGCTGTGTGGTAAGTAGCTTGCTTACCAACCACATGGTTCCGGGTTCATTCCTACTGCGTAGCACCTTGGGCAAGTGTCTTCTACTATAGCCTCGGGCCGACCAAAGCCTCGTGAGTGGATTTGGTAGACGGAAACTGAAAGAAGCTTGTCGTATATATGTATATATTTATATGTATGTGTGTGTATATGTTTGTGTGTCTGTGTTTGTTCCCCCAACATCGCTTGACAACCGATGCTGGTGTGTTTACGTCCCTGTAACTTAGCGGTTCACCAAAAATGACCGATAGAATAAATACCAAGCTTACAAAGAGTAAGTCCTGGGGTCGATTAGCTCGACTAAAGGCGGTGCTCCAGCATGGCCGCAGTCAGATGATTGAAACAGGTTAAAGAGTAAACCAACACTGTTTGTCAAGCTGTGATGGGAGGAAAGTATAAAGACACATTCACAGATGTGTGTGTGCGCGCGTCTTTGTATTATATACACGATGTGTTTCTTTCAGTTCCCGTCAGCCGAATTCACTCTCAAGGCTTCGGTCGGCCCAGGGCTATATGACATTTGAAAAAAGTGCTGCACTATGGGGCTGAATCCATGATTACACGTTTTAATCACACAGCCACCCATATTTGCTAGGTATAGATGAGAAACATTTTATTCTTCGTTCAAAACATGTCCATGCGCTCGAGCACGTAATCAAGCCGAATATGAATTACAACATAAAGCGGAAGTCACGTAATGGTGCAAAACGGAAAGGACGTGGCAGACGAAAATAGAAATGATTAGCATGGACACACATTATAACATTATTTCTCTGTCTGTCTGTCTGTATCTCTCTCTCTCTCTCTCTTATGTTTGTGTATCTTTTTATTTTATTTTTACTTGTTTCTGGCATTGCCGAATCGCTAAGTTACGGGGCCAACAACAATGGTTGTCAAGCAGTGGGCAGGAGCACAAACATAGACACAAAGACACATACACACACACACACATACACATATATATATAATAATACAAAGAACATATATGCATGTATACACACATATACGTACATACTTACATCTACATGTGTATATAGATGCATATCAGGGTACAAGACTTTAGAACAATGAACTACAGACCACGGAACGAACACATAGGAAAACAGATAGCCACTAGGAATTAATCCTTCGTCAGCTGCCTCTATTCTAACTAGGCGTTTCGAAGATAAGGCAGAATGCACTATAGAATAGTCTCTTCCTGAGTAGTAGATCGACCCACTAAACAGAGGATTCCAAGGTGGCAAACACAAACCAAGACAGGAAAAAATGGACAGTGAAAACAACATTAAAAAGCCGTACGGCCAAACGCGAATCTGATGTTGAACGCTAATAGT
>NC_068982.1:133329986-133330813 GCF_001194135.2 Octopus bimaculoides
GTGTGTTTGTGTGTGTGTGACGTAGTGGAAGGAATTAGTAGCAGTAATAGTTAGTGGGTGCTTATGGACAATGGTCAGTGGAAGGTCAGGAGGCAGTTTTTGAGTATGTGTGTGTTTGTGTGGGGTTGTAGGTGTTGGGTACGTGTGCATGTGTGTGTGTATTTTGTACGTGCGTTTGCTTCTGTAAGTGCGTGTGTTGTTTATGCCCATGTGTGTGTGACTGTATGCGTGTCTGTGTGAGTGTGTTATGTTGGTGAGAGGTGTGTATGTGTATATGGGTGTGTGGGATTGTGAGTGTTAGGTACGTGTGCGTGTGTGTGTATGCGCGTGTGTGTTTATGTGTGTCTGTATGTGTCCGTGCGCGTGTGTGTATATTTTTTGTGCGTGCGTGTATGTGTATATTGTGTATGTTTTCGTGCGTGCGTGTGTGTGTGTGTATGTTGTGTATATGTGCGTTCCTGTGTGTGTGGGGGTGTGCATGTGTTTGCTTACGTACGTGCGTGCAAGTGCGTGTGTCATTTATGCTCCTTGTGTGTGTAGTTGTATGCATGTTTATGTGAGTGTGTGTTGTGTATGTGAGTGAGTATTGTGTGTGACAGGTGTGTGTGTGTGTGTGTGTGTGTGTGTATGTTTGCGTGTTTGTTAGCGTGTGTGTGTATGCGCAAGTGTGCGTGTGTATGTGCGTTTGTATAAGTGTGTGGGCGAATCTGAGCGTGTAAGTGCATGCATGTGTGTTGTGTGTGTGTGTGTGTGTGGTGTGTTGGGGGTAGGTGTGCATACATGTGTGTGTATGGGTGCGTGTATTTTTTGTGTGTGGGTATGTGTGC
>NC_068982.1:133334586-133343946 GCF_001194135.2 Octopus bimaculoides
GAAAGACGGAAAGTTCAAAGAATGGAAAAACAGAGGAAGAGAAAATCGGCACCGATGCCCACGAGATTACATTGTGGAAGGACCGGAAGAGAAGGTGGTGGAGGAAAAGTTCTTTCTAAGACAGGAGAGTGAAAAAGGGAGGTGAATATCTGTGCGTGCGCGAGAGTCTGCAAGTGTGTGTGTAATAACAGAACGTGTGTGTGCGTATGTATGTGTGTGTGTGTGTGCGTGCGTGGTTTGGTGGTTTATCTGTTGGTGTGTGTTTGTGTGTGAAGTAGTGGAAGGAATTAGTAGCAGGAATAGTTAGTGGGTGCTTATGGACAATGGTCAGTGGAAGGTCAGGAGGCAGTTTTTGAGTATGTGTGTGTTTGTGTGGGGTTGTAGGTGTTGGGTACGGGTGCATGTGTGTGTATTTTGTACGTGCGCGTGTGTGTACGTGTATGTTTTTGTGCGTGCGTGTGTGTTTGTGTGTATGTGTATGTTGTGTATATCATCATCATCATCATCATCGTTTAACGTCCGCTTTCCATGCTAGCATGGGACTCCCATTTGCGCCGTGAACTGGGATTAATCTTCTCTCTTTGCTCCTTTGCGCCACATGGGCTCAACTCTCCTAAATAACACAAGTAGATGAGTAGCAGAGATGAAATTCATCAGGCAGCAGTGGTGAGAATGCTATTGACAGATACTGATTTCTGCGCCTTTGGGCTTTGTCAGTTATATGAACAGCCTAGCGACCACATTCTAAGATAAAATCCATTGTCACTGATATAGGAAAACCATGATTGAGAAATCTCCGTCATTGCATTTAGCTGCTCAGCTGAATAAAAATCTGTTATATGCAGCAGAAGTAGTAATTAATTACAGTATTTATCTAGAGAAGATAAAGTATTGGGGTTGATGCAATCAACATGACCCCTCCCCTCAAAATTGCTGGCTTTATGCCAAAATTATAAAGAATTATCTTTTATCTTTTACTTGTTTCAGTTATCAAACCATGGCTATGCTGGGGCACCACTCTGAAGAATTTTTAGTTGAATGTATAGATTCCAGTGCTTAGATTTTTTTAAAGCCTGGTACTTATTTTATTGGTCTCTTCTGCTGAACAGCTAAGTCATAGGGCATAAACACACCAACACTGGTTGTCAAGCGGCATGAGGGGACAAACAGATACAAAGACACATGTGCAATAGTCTTCTTTCAGTTTCTGTCTACCAGATCCACTCAGAAAGCTTTGTTCAGCTCAAGGCTATAGTAGAAGATATTAGCCCAAGGGGCTGAATCCTGAACAATGTGCTGCTGAGCATTTTGTCTCACTGGCATATAATTAGAATAATAATGATTTCTAACATTAATCACTTGTATGAGCTCCATCTGTCTTGTACCTCACCTCAGATAATCCCATGGTGTGCCAATGGAAGTTCTCTGTCCTACACAACTTTGTAATGCCAGAAACTTCTTGTCCCTCCCACACTTCTTCCAGGACATTGACGATTTACTTCCTGTCACCCTAACCACACCCATCCTTCACTCCTCTCTTAACATTCCATATACAAATACCATCCACATGCAACCTAGACACATCAAGTGTGTAGACTTCCTGAACAGAGATCTCTGAAGCATTCTCTAATGATGATATGCTAACCTCATCACCTTCAACAACACATATTCACTATCACTGCTTATATACAAGGGAAACACTTCTAGCCATAGACAACAGGCAACTAAAAACCTTCAAAGTTGTAGCAAAAGACAGGCCTTAACTGAGGAACTTTCCTGGCAATCACATCAACAATATATTAAAACTGGCCTTCAATTCATGGTTGTGTTGTTAAGAAGTTTGTTTCCCAACGACACGATTTCAGATTCAGTCCCACTGTACAACACTTTGGGCAAGTGTCTTCTACTATAAGTCCAACCAAAGGCCTATAAGTGAATTTGATAGATGGCAACTGAAAGAAGCCTGTCGTATATATGCATACAAATTCATAATAATATATGAATGCAGGTATGTACATCCATGTCTTGACATGATACAATGGTTGTAGTTGAGCATCACCAGAATACGAGTGAGGCTGTTCTTTAGTCTTTTGCTAAACACATATGCCCATGAAGAAATATTACCATGCTTGGAAACAAATGCAGATTGGTGACAGGAAGTGCTTCTGACTGTAGAAAAGCTCTACCTCAACAAATTGACCAATGCAAACATAGAAAAGTGGAACTTAAGATGCTGGTGATGATGCTGATGATGAAAGTGAGTGACAAAGAATGCCTGATATATTCCTTATAATACTAGTAAGAGAAAGTACATGGTTCAGTAGCTAAGGAATTTGGCTCATGATTGTTAAATTTTGAACTCAATTCCTGGTGACATGTGTTCTTCAGGGAGGCATTTTATTTCTTGTTGCTCTAGTTCATTCACCTGACAAAAATGAGTAGGAGCTGTAATTCAAAGGGTCGGCCTTGTCATACTCTGCATCATACTGAATATCCCTGAGAACTACATTAAGGGTACGTATGTCTGTGGAGTGCTTAGTCACTTGGATGTTAATTTCAGGAGTTGGCTGTTAGGTTGGCCGTATCAACTGGAATATTTGTCACCAGAACTAATGGAGAACCAGGCCAATACTAGTAAACAGAAAGGTGACGAATGTTAGCATGCTGGGCAAAATGCTTAGTGGTATTTCATGTCTTTATGTTCTGAGATCAAATTCTGCTGAGGTCAGCTTTACCTTTCATCCTTTCGGGGTTGATAAATTAAGTACCAGTTGCATACTGGGGCCAATCTAATTGACTGGCCCCCTCCCCCAAAATTTCGGGCCTTGTGCCTAGAGTAGAAAAAAATACTAGTAAATAGAAATTCTCTGTCAAGGCTTGAAAATTTTTACACTTGAAAAACTGTAGCTGAAACAAAATAAACCTGACCGGTTGTGTATAGTTTGTCCATTTAACATCCATTTTACCATGCTAACATGGGTTATATTTTACTTGTTTTAGCCACTGGGTTGGGGCCATGCTGGGGCATTGCCTTGAAGGGGTTAGTCAAACAAATCAACTCCAGTACATCAGTCTCTTTTGCTGTACCACTAAGCTCCTGAGATGTAAACAAATGAACACCAGTTACTGAACAGTAGGGAGACAGAAACACACACATTTATGTATACATACACAATATGCTTCCACACAGTTTCCGACTACCAAATTCACTTACAAGGCATCGGTAAGCTCAGGATTACAGTAGAAAACACCTGCTCAAAGTGCCATGCAGTGGGATTGAACCCTAACAACACATGGTTGCAAAGTGAGCTTAATCACACAGCCACAAGTTTTTTTCTAAAGCTCAAAATATATGCTACAACAAATATAGTAGGATCTCACGTATGTAATAAAGAGAGTTGACAGGCTTCAATTAAGACACATTGTACATGAAATTAACAAAACCCGCCTCTAGTGTACTTAGAATCTATGCTTTGCTTTTAGCCAAAAGGTTAAAAACTGAATTGGTGCTGAAAAGTGGAGATCCAGCCATCACCTTGCATGCAAACAATGGAGCCCATGTGAAAGTGTTCTGATGCTTCTAGTAAAACTTTGTTTGCATATATTTTCCAATGTTTGCATGTTATCCTTATTTTTAATTTTTTTCTTTTTTCAAACTGTAAAAGTAATTTTATGGACACCCTGTTTAATCTTAAACAAATTTCTTGGGTGTATACTTAGAGCACAATAAAATTAATAGCTGGATATTCTTGCTGTTGCTGACCTTTTACAGCATGAATTGGGTACTAAATACAAGATGTGGGCTCACACTTTATAATAAAAGTATGTTTCTCATTTACTATATAACACTTAGAGGGTTTATTATTTTAGATAAGTTAATATTTGACTTACCACATTTTCTACATCACTTTTAGATGCAGTATAGTATTTGTAATTTAAACACATTCCACCATATTAATAGAACTATATTGAAATTCATCTTACAATACAACACATTACGACTTCAGTAATCCCAGTACATTACAGATGCTCTTTTCATCGCCTTTTTAATCTCTGGTTTCCTAATCAAATGGCATTAAGCAAATTAAATCTTCCTCTGGATGAAACACCAGTCTACTGCAAATAACTTTCTCTACAGGAGTAATGAAATTCAGCATTGTAGGTCAATGGATCTTTAAATTTTACAAAGCAGCTATTGTTTAGAGTTGTGAATTATACCACCTGTTGCACATACAAAGAATCAACTAAACTCAAGTGTTGAGAATCAAATATCCTGTTTACAGCAGGGAATTATAATAAAATAGTACTTCTCTTTGCAATCTTCTTTAGCATGGTACTGTGGGCAGTCATCTACATCCATTTCAACAGAGATGGGAACACATTCAACCCTCAACAGCTCTTTGTTTGCACAAAAACTCTAGAGGAGCTCATCCTTGACCTGCTGTTTGCAAATGACTGTGCTCTTCTAGCACACATACAGGAGGTCCTCCAAACAATGATGTTTAACTTCATTAAGGCAGCCAAGGTTGCTTTCAGACCACTGCAAGCAATGTTGAGAAGGCCAGAGCAAACTGCAGCGGATGAGAAACACCAAAGGAGGCAAGAATCATTGTCACAACCCCCCATCTGACCAAAACCTATGTATCTTCCACAAGTGTGCCAGAGCCTGTCTACATATCCATTTAAGGGCTTGTTGTTCTTCCTCATGCTCACCAGACATGAAGAACAACCGTCACCCGTAACTATATATAATTAACTGAACTCAAGTATTGGGAATTGAATATTTGTTAACAGGAGTGAATAATATCATTGAGAAGTGCCTACGTAGAATTAACTAAAGTGTTTACAGTTAAATGTCTCATTTACAATGGTTTAAAACAGTAGTACCTATATAGTATTAACTGGTTTCAAGCATTGAGAATTGTCTTGTTCATTGGTTCAATGCTGTACTGGTGAGAGGATATGAACTGCCAGTTCATATTCTGTTGATTCAGCTATATATACTCACCCATTAGGTGATCTGAGATAACTTTAGGCAACATGAATGCTGTCAATAAACTTTAACAAGACAATGAAGTGGATAAAATGAACAGGACATTGGACTAAATAGCATAATAGTATTTAGTCCAACCTGGTTACATTCTAAGTTCAAATGCCACCAGTGTTAATAAAAGAAGTATTAGTAATAATACTGGAGTCAGTTCAGTCAACCATACACAGCCCTCTCTAAGATTTGTTAGTGGATAATGGAAGAAATCCCAACTCCTATAATAGTTCCTTGTGAATAAATAATAGACAACAATTTTTAAATATTTCAAATACAGAAGAAAACTAATCCGCAAGAAAATACTTTAAAAATAATTCAATCTTTATAATATTAAGGTCGTTAGTTTTTTTGTTTTGTTTTTTTTGTTTTGTTTTCTTTTTTATTTCTAAAAACATTTCAATTTAGTGATCAACATGATAACCACCACACACACACATCTATTCGGAAGGAGTAGTAAAAGAGAACTCCATTATCACTGATACAAAAACTTAACAATGATTGTACTGAAATACAATAAATTAAAACTGTTTGATAAGACACAAGTAAAAAAAAATAAAGTAATCAACTGTGCCATTTATGAACATGTTTTGCTTTTTTTTGTTTTTGTTTTTGTTTTTCAGTTTTTTCCTTATAAGGTAAATAGATTATACAATAATATACTCAATAAAATGTATACATCAACAACTGTTTATTGATCTTTACAGCCTTAACTGAACAAAATATATCATTCTAGAGACAAAAAAAAAAAAATGAAAAAAGAAATGGATAAAAATTATATAAAATTAAAATCAAGCTTTAATCCAGTATTAACATTGTTTGTATTTTAAATTTAAGGCTGCAATAATCCTATTTACATACACAGGCTTTAACTCAGAACAATAACATATATAATGCAGTAATTCCAATTTGAATATTTTCGAAAAGATATTTTACAATATAAAGCATCACTTGCAATACAAACATCTCTTACGAGTTTCTGATTCCTTTTAGCATAGGCTACAAATATAACCTGTCTATTTGAACACAATAGCAATCTTTTATCAACTATTATTATTATTATTATTATAATTATCTTTTCTTTCTTTTTTTTTTAGAAACAAATTCCGTTTGAAGACTGTTATAGAATGGTGTGTTGGAGAATGTTACAGTATTTTTGTTATTTTTAGTTATTATTTGAACCGAGTCAGAGTTTGGTAAATGCATTAACAGTACCAGTGAAACAGTTATTCTAACACAGTGTGTGCACTTTTGGGTCTTCATAATGGGGGATATTTAGCAGCTGGTCGAGGATACCCTCCACCATAAGTTGAACCTGGACCTCTGGCATAAGGGTTTGATCCACCTTCAGACATTGGGGGTGGTGTGGCAGAAGTGCTGCTTACTTGAGGGCTGTAGCCAAACTGTTGGTTTGCTTGAGACTGATGTGGAACTTGGCCTGGCATCTGCGGTTGACCCTGTGGTAACAATAATAACAACAATAATAATAATAATAACAATAATGACAATATTAGTTTCTGGTTTAGGCACAAGGCCAACAATTTCAAGGGAGTGGGATTAATTGTTAACATTGATCCCAGTACTTGACTGGTACTTTATTTTATTGGCCTTGAAGGGATAAAAGGCAAAGTTGGGCTCAGCAGGATTTGAACTCAGAATGTAAAGAGCCAGAAGAAATACTGCAAGGCATTTTGTCTGAGGCTCTAATGATTCTGTCAATCCACCACCCTAACAACAAGAGGTTTATACTGCCATAATTCATAGATAAATATATATATATATTGATATACTCATCACAAGGCAAATAAAATTGAACTGAAAAGAATAAATAATTGAATAAGAATAAAACTAAAATTTACATGTTCATACTTTTAAGTTAAGCAATTGCAAACTCACATTACTTTCAAAGCACAAATTCAAATAAATAAATAAAATAAATAAACAAAACTAAATAAAAATTGCAATCACAGAAGTTATTTGAGTTTGTATACACTGAATGTCAGAATAATGCATTTTCCTTGTTCAATCTTAGATTAGTTTTCAACATATATAATATAAATTTAATATTAAAATTAGTTATTCATATAACTGGAGTTTCTTGTGATATCATACAAGTAGTTACTAGTTTACTTATGTGAAATGAACAAAACTGGGTTTTTTTAGTATATATTTTATTCATTTCAATGATTATAAGCACACATACATACACATGAGCCATAAGAAACCAGTTTTAACAAACACAAAGCTAAGATTGATGGAATTGAAACATTCCAGTAAAAAGAGGTGATATATCTGAAGTTCTGCAGTTCAAATTTTTGCTAGATCAAAAAAATAAGCCTAAAGGACAGTGTGCTATGTACAGCAGAGGTTGGCATGTTAACAATAGTTCCAATCTTAACCAGAAATCCAGCCAGAACTGTTTCAGTATAATAAACTAGCATCTTGTCCAAAGGAAAATGTTCCTCAACTAGTTATTGAGATGAATTCAAACTTTAGCAAAAATCTCTAAACATTTATATTTTAGGGGACAACAACTTGGAACTGTGGAAGACGCAAGGTTCTAGCTAAATAGAAGGCAAAACGGGAGTGGAGTGGTATAATTTGAAGAACCATAGAGATTACATTTCAGGTCTGAAAAGAATGGAAGATAGTAGGGAGCAAAGAATATCTCCAGTAGCTTGAAGATAAGCCAGGAATCAAGAAATACTTAGCAAGGAGAGAAGCAGAAAGTAAGAGGTCTGCCAATGTTCTATCAAGTAAGGGTTAAAGGTGGGAGTTGTTCTGCCTTGCAAATCAATGTACCAGCATCAATCAATATAGCATTGGTGAAAAGTATGGATATAATGAGAGTTGCACATCTCCCTTGACAGGTACCAAGAAAAAGCTATAGAAATGCTGTTACATGAGGATGCTGAATGAGATCAGTGCTCGGAAGAGAGAAAGAGCTAAAAAAAGGCATTATTGGAGATTGGCTAACAGAGGGTTCAAATGGTATCAAAGATATGAAAGCAAGGAGAGCAGCCTGACCACCAGAGATAGTTAATGAGAGGTTGATATAGGACATGTACATCTGACTGACTTGGTAAATGACTAGTACAGGATGTTAGTGTCCATTAAGAATAAAGTTTAAATGAACTGGGAGAAAAACCGAGTTTAAGAGGAATCAGATGTAGTGTGCAGGACAGCAGACTGAATTGGTGTAGAGATGTGATGTATGTGGAGAATGACAGCTGGGTAAAAACAAAATGCCAAATGATCCAAAGAGAATGAAACAGCAGAAGATGAAGGCCAAGAAAGATATGTGAAGAAGTGGTAAAGGCTGATTTCAGGAGGCTGAACCTCACAAAGCAAATGACAAGTGGCAAGATGCTGTGCTGGAGAAAATTTGATCAAACCATACAAGCATGAAAAAATGAAAATGAAACAAGGATGAAGATTATATCTATATACATGTTGTTTTTGTAAGCATATAACATGAAATGCTTAACAAATTTACTGTTAACTGTGTTTGTTTATGAGTTGGTAGATCTGTGATCATGTATTTTTGGTGAAAAACTTCATAGGAAGAATACAACCAATACAAAAGTAGTGTATTACATTGTGAGGATTAAACCGATTTTTGAAAATATAGTTACAAAAAGCTTATTCAAATTATTCAACAAAAACATTTCAATCATTTTTGGCTATTATTAAAATTAAGGAATATTCTTGTTAGGACCAAATTTATACTTATTCTTGCAATTATCCATATCAACTGGAATGTTTTAGGTTCATATTTTATCAATGGAAATATGCTATTTCTAGGTCAAAAAATTCTTTTAATGGTTCAATTCAACAAACTGCAAAAATAAGTACAATGTAGAAGAGCAAAGAAAGAATGCTGTGTTACATAAAATTTTGCCAATTTGCAGAGGTAGGTTCAAATCACCCCACAACCCACAGGCAAAGCATGGAAATAATTGGCAATTTGTCAGGGCAGATATAGATTTCCTGCACCTTAATGTTTTGAGAGTGAACAACTACAGGAGACATTCTTCAATAATGGAGGTGAATGAAATAGGAAAACAAATAATTTTAATAATATGGAAGAGATTTCTGAAAATTTTATGAATAAAGATAGAACACAGAAAAATAGACAAATGGAAATTCAAAGATTGTTTATACGAATATTTGATCATTATGTAAATAGTTTGGTGGCACTAAAAATTTTTACATAATAATGGAATATGGGAAAAAGAAAGCCTGCTTAACTACAAATTGATTACTGACTCCCATAGTTCAGAGGTCTCTTTTGTGTGTGTGTGTGTGGGGGGGGG
>NC_068982.1:133344202-133344804 GCF_001194135.2 Octopus bimaculoides
TATATATATATATATATATATATATATATATATATATGCATATATAACTAGAATGAGAGAGAAAAAAAGTATTGAGACAGTCTTCTTTCAAGTATTTCTTGCAATTAAAACAATTTTTTTTTAATAATTTAAACCAGCTATGACTAAATCTTACTACCTCAAGATTTACCAGTTAAAACTGGTGTTCTTTCATATAATGACAGCTTAAGAAAACCCACCAAAAATAATTTATACAGCATGATTAATAACCAACTACCTCAAAGACTGATAAGAAACTTAACAGTTCAAGGCCAATTGATGGATATTAACCTTGAAGAAGATATACAAGTAAGGTGAATTACAGGAAGCCTTTAGGTTTGACTGTTTTTTAGAAATCATTTTTCATTGAGAAATTCCACTCACAATAAATGTTACGTTAATTTTAAATACTCATCTTAGTAAGCATTTGGTTCATTTATAAAATATCTGATTAGCTAACCATCAATGATTGCTGGTATGATCACATACGTGGTACCAATGCAACAGATTTAGACTTACAAAAGTATGTATGTATGTATGTGTGTGTGTGTGCGTATATATATATATATATATATATATATATA
>NC_068982.1:133345326-133353427 GCF_001194135.2 Octopus bimaculoides
ATATATATATATATATATATATATATATATATATATATATAAAAGCCAGTATTAGTAATTACAGCCACAACACGGAAGCATTACATACAACATTGAACTGTCACAATTATAACAGTAGAACCACAATTAGAATACTACAAATACAATTACTAAAGTACAATTGCTACTGCTTCTACTACTACTACTACTATGATAACTACAACTGCTAAAACTACTACTACTGCTGTCAAAACATGGACATACAGACAAGGATTTTACAACAAATAACACAAACATTGACAGCAAACAAGTTAACTTTACACAACACGACATTAAAACAAAAAGAAAAAGACAAAAAAGAACAACAAAAAAGAATTTACCATTTCCATCTAATATGTACTATTTTAATGCTTACAGATCTGCCACCCTTCCTCATGTGTCAACCCACAGATATACAGAATTACCTATCAACCAACTTGTTACATCAGCTCTACTCTTCATTAATACTCACCTTATTTATACTGAATCAAGAGGTGAAGGAAATGTCTGGACTCAGGGGTATAGAAACACTAGATGAAATAAACTTTCATTTAACAAATAATCTTTAACAATAGTTTCCCATATAGAATAATTGAAGAGCATCAGTTTTCCGACATGAACACAGAAACAAATATCACACATTTTTCACCATTATGTCTTGTCCTGTCAATAGGCTTACATTTTAGGTTGTTGATTGTTTAGAAGATACAGCTGAATTATATCTAGTAAAACCATTATGTAAACGTATTCGTCAAGCTTTAAGGCAGGAGTCTCCAAACTTTTCAACATAAGGGCCATATTGTATATTTTGCAAAATTAAGCCAACCAAAGCAAAAAAAAGCCTATTTATAAAGGTAAAAGGTTCATAATACATCAATTCTTATTAAAATGTGTTTTGTGTATATTTATTGCTTTCATGTAACCTTTTTGAAATCAAATGAAATTATCCATTAATCCATATTAATTTTCTGTAATTAAAAATATTCCCATGAAAAAATATTGTTTTCATACTTTTTTTTTTTATTCGAGCGAGATCGTTGCCAGTGCCCTTGGACTGGCTCTTGTGCGGGTGGCACATGAAATACACCATTTTGAGCATGGCCGTTGCCAGTACCGCCTGACTGGCCTTCGTGCGGGTGACACGTAAAAGCACCCACTACACTCTCTGAGTGGTTGGCGTTAGGAAGGGCATCCAGCTGTAGAAACTCTGCCAAATCAGATTGGGGCCTGGTGTAGCCATCTGGTTTCACCAGTCCTCAGTCAAATCGTCCAACCCAAGCTAGCATGGAAAGCGGACGTTAAACGACGACGACGACTTTCCCTAAAATTGCTATTTTCAATAGACTTCCAAAAAATTTTTTTAATGGGAATTTATAGAAACTAGTAAACAAATTTTCTAATTTGAAGATGTCATTAACCCCTTGAAACTTCAGTTTCATAGAACCACTGATAAAATTGACTTTGAATGAGCAGATAAATTTGCTCTGAAGAAGGATTTGACATCTTTCATTTAAGTAAACTTTATTCATAAAGTTTGATCAAGATTGATCAAAGATTTTGTATCAAAGATTGATACAAAACTACAGGAAAAGTTCTTTAAATCAAGAAACCTTTCATTTGTTAAAGTTTCTTAAATTTCCTTCTTTACATTTGTCTTTCAACATGCTTAACTGAAAGTCTGTCATTTCTAGTCATACCAGGTTCTAATCTGATTTGGCATAGAAACCATGCCAAATCAGATTGGAACCTGGGGCAGCTTTCCAGTCTATCAGTTTCAATCAAACCGTCTGACTCATGCCAGCATGGAAAGCAGATGCTAAATGATGATGATGATGATGATGATAAACTTCTTCAAATAACTTGATTTCTACCACCTTGGCAGAATCCACTTTTCTTCTATAAACTCTTCCATGAAATTATAAATATTATTTGGGCTTAACAAATGTGAACAGATTATGCCTCAAATTGTGTTCTTACAATTTCAGATTAAACTGACTTAAATGGCCTGTCAAATGCAAAAAAAAAAAAAAAAAAAAAAAAAAAAAAAAAAAAGCCATTTCCACATCCAATCATGGTTTGACAAAAAAGTGGTCCTGGTCAATTCTTCTGTGAGAAAAGATTTCAATTTCATTTCTAAGACTTTTCTTTCATAGAACCTTTCCATTATTAAATCCTGAAAATGTTTAACTCGTACATAAATGCATGTATGACTAAATGTATGTATTATATCTGTGGGACTACAAGTTGCCATGGGCCCATAGAAAGTGTGTTGCAGGTTGAATGTGACCCACAGGCTGAATGTTGAAGACCCCTGCTTTACAAGCAAGCATGGAAAATGACAGTCACAGCTAGCCAAAACAATGTTTGCTTCCTAATTTATTAATGATGGGCAAAAACACTTAATCATTTCACTAAATTATTGAAGAAGATACTACAACCCATTACCAAATTCTACAGTAGATCTCTCTATAAAGATGAGATCACTCTTAGATGCTTTACACCAAGATAACTTGGATTAATCCTGCCACATAGGATATCTTACAGTGCTAAGTGTACTCAAGGATATTCTACCCAATAACCCAACCCCGACACTGTTCCATCAAAACTCCAAACATTGCTCAAGTTCAACAGATTAGTTAATGTTATTAGCTAATGAAAGACATCTTTCAACACAGAGTGTTTAAAATTCTCTACCAAAAATAGAACATAACAAAAGCAAACAAGTGCAAAAATAACAGGAAGAAATTAACTCAATTTCAACGAATATATCAATTATTGCTTTTTATTATTATTATTTTAGAGAATTTTAAACTCTTTCAAAGCTACACGCAAAATCTTTTCTAAACCAATTCTATTCTTTTATCTTTATTTTTTGTTTTTTTTTTGCCGGTTTCAGCTTTTGGCCATGGTGATACACAACTCAATTTGTTTTATTTCATTATTATTGTAAAATTTTGTTATCATCAACCTTTATTTCAAATCATTTAGAATAAGATAATCAGTGGGTCTTCTCAGCATAATCATATCTCTATCATTTACTAAAAAGTAAGTTCTGCAGGGTGGTACATAAGTCACTCCTGTTGGCATGCAATACTCAAAAACTGATGAGTGGTCATAGATTTCCAGTGCTACATTCACTTGCAGCCACAAGAAAAATTATTTACAATCAGATTGGTGTCCAAGTTAAAGTATTTATTTTTAGCTACAACTATCCCTTCGTGTTATGTCTGGAGAAAGTCATTCTCTTTTAGTGCCTTTGTATTTTTGGCATATTTTCCTGAAATTTAGTTTACAAATGAAAATCATATTTTAAAGACACTAGATTTGTTGACAACTTTGCAATGTTAGACAAGTAGCTTACATAGAGGACTATTCATTAGCTTTAGTCTTCTGTGTATAGTACATACTAATCTCTGTAATAAACAATTTGGTTTTAACACCTACAACTTTTCCTGTTCTTCCTAAAAGCCAAAGAAATGTGCTTCACCCAATAGAAATTAGTGAAACATTGTCCAACAAGGAACCACAATGTCCTCAACAAAATGTAGCTCATTTCACATTGTTTCTTAAACCTACTGAATATTGAAAAATAGATAGTTAATGAAGCCTCAAACTAATTATCATTAATACACAACTTATTATTTAAACCAAAATTAAAAATAAAAGTCCCAAATAACTTTCTATAATTATAATATATGAAAGTGGGTGCTGAGAGGCTAAACTATAAATGGAAAACAGCACAAAATATTTAAGGATTATATGCGTATAATACTAGAGCGTTACATTAATTTCTAAAATAGTCACTATTAGAATTTAAATGTATGTATGAAATACAACAACAATAATGAAATATCAAGAAAGAGATTTTTTTATTCATGTTTATTGCCAAAATAATTACTTACAAATGTTAAAAAAGGAACAAAATTGATAAAAATGATCTATTCAGTGACAATGAATTTACACAAGTATCTCAGAGATTTCTTTCTTTTCCTTTAATATTGTTTGTAATGATAAAAATGCTCTTAGAAATCAAGACAAAACACACAACTTTTGACAACAAACAAATAAAGTAACATTCATCACAAAAAAAGAAAGAAAGAAAAAAGAAATATTTACATAGTAAACTAACATCGAGAACAGAATCTAAACATTGGAATGTAATTGTAACCAGTGACTTTTGTTTCCGCTAAATTTGGTATGTATTGAGAAGATTTGCATCACTAACAGATAAATATCTGATAGCCAGACTCAAAATAAAGGGATTCTAGATATATTCACTAGAAAATAGTCTGATAGAACAATTCAGGCTATAAGACACAAGGCTATCCAGACTTAATACCATTTAAAACAAAAATAAATTAGAAATTTGAAGTTTAAATATTTGCATGTGACAAAAAGGAAAAGGACAGAAGAAGAAACAGTCAGTTTCAAACGAAAAGTATATTTATATTACAGGTCACACTTATTAGACTTTATAACATAAATCTAATATGTTCTTGAAACAAATGAATTCAAATTTACTTAGCATGAGTTTAACTCGTGACAAATCTTCAGATACAATACCCAAAATACCATTCTTTTGCACAACATTAATTTCTTAGACACACATAATAAAATCATTACAAGAGAGAAAAGAAATGAGACTGTGGGGATCAACAGCATTATCAGCACAAGCTACAACCAGGATCGAAATTATTTTGTGGACTAGGCTTGTTGGGAACTTCTATTTTACAGAAGAAATGTATTTTACAGAGGGAATAATACGGATTTCAATTTGGATCTCCAAGTTATATTGGGTTGAAAATTATACTAAATTAACCCACAAGATTATAGAGGGTTTGTGGTTAAGAAGCTCACTCTATGCAGTTTGGGGTTCAATTCCACAGCACAACACCTTAGGCAAGTGTCTTCTATTATGGCTCAGGATTAAGCAATGCATTCTGAGTAAAATAATTCGGAATACAGAAATTATGCAGAAGCTTGCCGCGCGTGTGCGCGTGTGTGTGTGTGTGTGTGTGTGTGTGTGTGTGTGTGTGTGTGTGTGTGTGTGTGTGTGTGTGTATGTGTGTACCTTTTGTTCATAGACATCAGTGAAAGGTGTAAACAACAGCAAGGAAGCTCATAAAAATCAGTACCTTCAAACAAAAATATTCATCTTGCTACTCTCATTATCATCATAAATGAAGGGAATTAATGCTACTACCCCTCACAAAATCATTACCATCATCACTTAACGTCAGTTTTCCATGCTGGAAAGCTGCACCAGGTCCCAGTCTAATTTAGCATGGTTTCTACACCTGGATGTCCTTCCTAATGCCAACCACTTTACAGAGTGTGCTAGGTGCTTTTACATGGCACTGCACAAGCACTTTTATGTGGCACCTGCACAAATGCTTTTTATATGGCACTGGCACAGGACTCTTGCTAATCAATCCTCTTCCCCAGGGGGAGTGGCCTCAATACTTCTGCTGTGGAGTACAGGTTTTCTTGAGTACAGCAAGGTACCAGGTATCTCAGTCCTTTGTTATCTCATCTGAAGAGTTCAGCATCTCAAAGTTGTCATTCAGTACGTTATCCCATGTCTCTCAAAATAAATGTGTTCCATTTACTTTGAGAGACTGGCACTTCTTTATAGAGCTGTCAGTATCTATCTGTATCACATGACCAAACCAGTGCAGTCTTTTGCACACTGCATCTAATTCCTCTTGTGCCTAACTTCTCTCTCAATACACTAGCACTCTGTCGAATATGTACACTTACATTACACATCCAACTAAACATATTAGCCTTATTCCTCTCTACCCTTTGCATGTCCTCTGCATTCAGGGCCCATGTCTCACTACCATGTAGAATTGCTGTCCATATACATGCATCATACAATCTTCCTTTCACTCAGATAGAGAAACCTTTCATAGCCAACAGAAGTAACAGCTCTCTGAATTTCCTTCATCCTATTCTCATTCAAGCTATTACACTCTCCGTACATCCTTCCCCAAAACTAATTTGATTCCCTAAGTAGCAGAAATTATCTACTACCTCCAATGAGCCACTAGGGCATTTATATTGCATTTTGCTGGAAACTGATTCTCTCAAAACGTGATACAAATAAATTTTAAAATAAATAAATAACAGATTTCATTTCAGAATGGTGGTATCAAGAATGACAACTTCACTGATAAAATTGGTTGTTATCAAAGAAGAAAATGTATGTAAGTGACTCGCATTCTTAAATTACTAACATTACATAAATACAGATTATCCCTTGGTTTAAAGAAAAAGAAAAATCACAATTAAGCACTGGCCCCAACAGCCTCCCTGAGTTTAAGAGACAATAACATTTTGTAATCAATACAACTGCTATATGTAGTGAATATTTACATGGCATACTTAATAATGAACTAAAAGAAACCCAAACTATGTGACAATATATAACAATGTGCCTAAAATTATTAGTAGCAATCCAGATTTAGAGAAAACCTGTGTATAGTCAGAAAATAATCTATTTATGCAATAAATTGAAACCTGAGAATTGTACAGAAGGGGAAATGGTTTTCATATGCAGGACTTCCTTGTGATAAAGTGAAGCTGTTACTTCTGACAATCAAAACAATGGTACCATCTTGATGTTACACTATGGTGGCCCATCTGCACAATAGAGAAATCTTAAATAGAAACAGATGTTTTAGCAGGATAGTTCAAATCAAACTTTATATTGCAGTGTTTGCTCTTGAGTAATGCAATTCCCCTCCATCTTCTACATAAAAGGGACCAATATTTAAATATTTCTAGACAAAAGGAATTCAATCAGACATCCCAAAAGTAAAAACAAAACACTAGTATTTTTACTGGTCATTTGACTATGAGCATTGCAGAGCCACCTCATTCAAGAGTTTAGTCAAGCATTTCAACTCTACAATTTATTTCAGCCTAACAATATTTTACTGATCCTTGCTAGGTGAACCACAGAACACAAAGGGACGGGACACACACACACACACACACACACACAATGGACATACAGTTTCTGTCAAGTATATTCTTCTCACGTTAGTAATGACGACATTACCCAAAGTGGTGTGCAATGGGATCAAACTTGGAATCACAAGGCTACAAAGTAAACATCTTAACCACACAGTAATGAACAGAGGGATATAAAAACATTCAGAGTGTGGAACAAAGAAAGAAAAAAGAGAGAGAGAGAGGGAGGGGGGACCAATTCAAGTCAATAGAAATCACAAAATAAGACTAGGTATCAAACTGTTAAAGTGTGTTAGATTTATTTTTTTGCATGAATTTCCATAAAAAAATAATCAAAAGAACTGTGTTCATCTCCTGTTTGTCAAACTTGAACCTTTTAACATGCATAAAATTAATGAGATTAAATATGTTGATGTATGATAAATAAAAATGAAATTATGAAGCTAAGAGAAAAGTGATTTAGTAAAGGCTAATCCTGTCACCAAATGTGCTGCCAACAAGACCAGGCATAGCTGGTTTCATATAAATGGCACTTTCTTTATGGTGGCTGGATTTCGCTGGTTGGAATGTTGGAAGGTCAAACAAGAAATAACAACATCTCTCTCTAAGAGGATATGTTCTTTTTAATCTATCACAGTTAAGTAAACTAAGGCCAACAAAATTAAATTATCCAGGAACAACAAAACATCTAGAAAAGACTATGAATTCACATAAGAAATCAAAATGCCTAGTATATATTTTGGCATTTAACATTTCAGAAAATATTTGGCTGATATTACAAATTTAAAAAACATCAACAGCAATAACTAAAGACACAGAAAACAACCATGACTATAATACAAATGAAAATAAACAAAATTTAAAAAAGACAAAGATGACATTTGAAATTTGGAATGTATTATTAGAAGCAATCACATCAAAAACAGATAGATGCATCTACACTATTTACATATTAATAAATAAAAAGTGAACAGATTCAAAATAAAAATTGAAAAACACTCATAAAAATAATACTGAAAAGCACATCAAAATACTGTACATTTTAACCATAACAATGGAATGCAAATTTTTGGATATATTCTCTTGTCACTTTTCCCATATATAT
>NC_068982.1:133353604-133363230 GCF_001194135.2 Octopus bimaculoides
AGATTTCACACTACATTTTTACCTTGAACAACAAGTTTACAAAACAAATTGAGACAAAACTAAAGAAAAGAAAATTTTCAATGTTTATATATATAAAACAATACTAATTTAAGTAAATTTCTAAATATAATGAATAAACCAGTTTTCAGCTTGATCTGACAGTCTCATGTGGTTTTTGTTGAAATTAAAAAGAAAATCTTTTTTTATATAAAAAAAATGGTAATAGATAGACTAATCAGAGTTAATGTAATAAATATTAATATCACAGAAAACTGTTAACTGAAAGGATTGCAAAAAAATGGATAAATAATTATACAAAGTGACTTTCTACATAATTTTATAATGTTTTAAAGTAATTGCATCACTGTTAGTTCCAACAATGAGTATTCCAGATGTCTGATCAACTGAACTGCCAACTCACTAAATTAGCATGTAAGTGGCTGAGTGTTCTACAGACATGTATATACTTAATGTAACATTCAAACTGAATCAGTGTTACATAGCATATGACAAGGCTGGTGTTTCAAATTACAGGTACAGTCCATCCAATGGGCTTCAATGCAGTTTCCATTGATCCAATTTCACTCATAAGGCATAGGTCAACTTCAAGTAAAAGACCCTTACCCAGAATGCAGCACAGAGGGATTGAACCTGGGATATGATGATTGCAAAGCAAACTTCTGAACCACCCCAGCTGCAGTGACACCCACTAGTCTAAAGTAAAACGATAATGTCACTATATCGTAAAGTTACATCATCACTATTATAGGTATGAGTGAACCAGAGACTAAAAAAGGAGAAATAATGTTACTAATATAATTACCATCATTTCCCTCGACCTTAACTCTTTAACATTTGAACTGATCATATTTGGCCCAAATATTCTACTTGTCTTATGTTCAAACTGGCCAGATCCTGCCTCTTACACCTAAACTACAATTATCATTCTAAAAATAAACAAGCCCATCATTGAAATCTTGAAGCTATGAGATAATGATTGATTAATGCAAAACAATGTTAATAAATAAGCATTATATTTGTCAGAAAAATTTGAATATTAAAGGGTTAATGCTTAAAATTCAAAATTCTTAGAAATGAATTTCATTTGCTAATAACTATTACTAGCTATGAAATGAAAACTTATCTAAAACAATAAACCAACAACCAATCAAAGTTCTCTCGAAAGTATAAACTAATTATGTTAACAAATACAGTTGATTTTATTTGACTTAATGTATTCTAATACTTAAATGCAATTTTTCTTTCTTCAAAGAAAATGTTTCAAAGAATTACAAAAGAAGGAAAATAGGAAAAATGTCTGTATTAAATCTAAACATATCTATTAAAGAAAAGAATCAAATTATTTTAAATATTATTAGAATATTTTAAAATTTTCATACTCAGATAATTTGAAGATGTCTTAAATCTTTATATCTAATCATATCTATTAAGGAAAAGAATCATCAATTATTTTAAGTATTATCAGAATATTTTGAAATGTTTATATTCAGATATGTTCTGAATAACACTGGTTCAGGATTGCAAGTATCTAACTGAAGTGTAATTTTGGGGGAAACCTAAGAGAATATTATGCTATAATTAAACTATAGAGATCAAACTGATATGATGTATAATTCATTATATATTGTACATCACACTTAAAATACTGCAATCGTTACACCTGCCAGAAAATTTATAAATACGTAGAATACAACAATTTACTTTTGAGAGCAAATCAAATTTTAAGTGTTTAAGACCCATATAAACAGAAAGAAAAAGGTTTTACTAATAGAACTTAGCAACGAATTCCAGAGCAAACACAAGTATATTTTTCAGGACTCTTGCTGAATAAAGCTAAAATATTCTTTTTTATATTAAATATTATCCATAGTACACTGAGCTTAATGAACAACTCTATTATGTTGTTGTTAATATTTTAAGAGACCACTGGAAAAAAAAAACTTATGATATAAACAGTAACAGTTTTCATTTCAACTATTAGATCTTTGGTTACAAAATAATCATTTTCTTATTAACAGCAACATTAAACTACAGACTTGCTGCAACTCATAATACTGTTAATGAGAACAAAAAACAAAAAAAACAAATCAAAATAAGATTTTCTTTTCTTTTTTTTCCAGTCTGATATTGCTGTTATAATTGTTTGAGATTATCCTGTGCCTTTTAACAAACAGGAGCTAATTTTTACAATTCTGTTCTCTCACAATAATTTACTTGATTAAAAGTATGTCTGCAATCAAAATCGGCCAGGAAAGCCAAGAGCTGTTCGAAATCTGCTGGGATAGGGAACTCCTCGGGTAAGTGGAAGGGAACTGAGAAATGACATCATGTTCTTCGGGGTAGGTAACAGTGCCCGTGACAGAGGGCCAGCTCCTACAATTGAGCGCTGAGTGCTAGCCGCAGCAGCAGCCAACATTTGGGCGGAGGATGCCCAGTGCCGCTGATGGGATCGCTTCAGCTGCAGCAGAGGACCGAGCAGTTTGCCCTGAAAGTGTCAATAAAAACACAATGTCAGACTTATGAGACAGGAGAGAGGCCGAAGAAGAGCAAGGGAAATTACAGGCTGACAACCTGCAATAGTGGAAGTGGCAATACAAAATGTAGTGTGAATTGCGGCTACATTTTAATTAGTTTTGGCTTAACTAAAATTGTTTTCATTTTATAATCTAATTTTGAAAGTTGTATGTAGAATCATAAAGTTTGGTTATATGACATTTGGTGTAATTAATATGGATCACTATAAATGTGTAATTGTGTTCTGGCTTATTGATATCGGTTTACAAAAAAAAAAATTAAATAAAAGGATCTTTAAACATAGAAGAAAGCAAGCTTTTATTTTGATATGGGAAATCATAGACGATACAAAAGTCTAATCAAGATGCTATTGTGAATTATTGAAATTCTATTAATCAGCTGCTAAATGTTATCAAATATACTTAATAGATAAAAGGTAATAGAAAAATAATTTCTGTGCTTGGAGAAAGAGAGAGTGCACATGTGTATGTGTGTGTGCGTGCACGTGTATGCATGTATATGTGCGTGTTGATTTTAAATACTGAATGTACAACTAAAAGTTGGTAAAAAAAAAATGTAAAAGACAAACACCAAATTTCCACTGAAATGCATTTTGAATCATTACTTTCTACTTGCACAGAAATCAAGTAGTAAAAGTAGTCATCATATTTTATAAAGTTTTCAAAGAAATGTTTGTCAAAGGACATAATTATTTGAAGTGTAAATAGGAAAATGTTATCATCATAGAGTACAATATAGAGATGGACATTAGACAATGAATACAATCACATTATTAAATGAGGATGAAATGCCAACAATATACATTAATATATTCCAAACTCTAATTGGATAATTAATGTCTGATACACTTCAACCTCTTGTCCTGGCTGAACTCATCCCACTTCCATCAAACTTTATTCATACAAATGTATGTTTGTATACACACACACACACACACATTCACATATCTACAGGGTCTTGCAGATAAACTGAGACCAATTTTGAGCAGCTGACTTAGAAGGTTGACCATTTTATTTTTTGACAAAACCTTGCTTGAAAATCTAATCCTTCTCTTTATTTTTCAGATAAATAGCAAACTTATTTGACAACTGAAAGTCATGGAACAACAGAATTGTTCTGCCTGTTTTGCCACACACTAGGCACACTTCCAATAAAATTGTTAAGTTGATGAAACTTCCAAAAGCAACAGTTTATCATGTCTATAAACAATTTAAAGAAGAAGGAAAGATTGAAAGAAAAGAACACAAGACCCAAAGTGATTCCAAGCGCAATCCAAAGTTTTGCACTGGCCTCAAACATTTAATTGAAGTCAACCCACCCACATCCATGACAACTCTTGCAAAGAAATGCAATGTTCCCTTTCCAAAGTGTCCAGAGCTGTGAACAGGAGCTTTGGCAGGACTAGCTATGTTCAATGACACCATCAACCCCTAACAGCCAAGACCTAAGTAATCAAAGCCAAGTGATACCCAAAGCTTCTGTTAGTCATCAAGCATCAAGGTGCAGGAAAAACTCTCATGTTTGTGGAAAAGAAGAATTTCACTGTGGACGCTGAGAAATTCTCAAGTGATTGCATACAACCCTTCTGACATCCCTATTGTATTTGAGGCTAAGAATCCTGCCTCTATGAGTGATGGAAGTGTCATAGATCCACACTTCATTGAGTCTAGCTTGAAGATCAACACATCTTGAAGAACTCTGTTATCTTGGATGGAGCAGAAGTTTGAGCTTGACAATGTGGTACTAATCCAAGATTCTGCACTATGCCAGGGGCCAAAAGCATCACAGGCCTTCCTTGGTGAGAAGGTGCCATTTTTTGAGAGGGCTAACATCTGGTCCAGTAATAGTCCAGATCTCAACCTTCTCGATAACTTTTTATGGGGTGTACTTCAAGCATGTACCAATGCTTTACCACACTCGAAAACCTGCATTGTGCATGCGACATGCAAAATCAAAAAAGGCAGAGGTTGCAGCAGCTGCAAAAAATTTCGTTCTTGTGAGGAGGCAGTAATTGCCCTAAAGGACAGCCATATTGAGTGATGTTTTAGTTGTAATAAATGTTACTTTAAAATTATATTTGGCTACTAGCATTATTTTAGTATTTATAACCAGTTTTATACATTGTAAAAACTGTCTCAATTTATACATCTATTCCTAGCTTCAGTCTTGATCATTCTTTCTCTCTCTCTCTGTGGCCGAGTAACCATGTATCTCCTCTACAGCAAGACACCTGTTTCTGTCTC
Organism: Octopus bimaculoides; assembly: GCF_001194135.2. Lineage (NCBI taxonomy): Eukaryota > Metazoa > Mollusca > Cephalopoda > Octopoda > Octopodidae > Octopus > Octopus bimaculoides. Next base: position 133,358,404 of record NC_068982.1, read on the forward strand.
GCTGTCACACTAACCTTTCATCATTTGGCACAAGATCATCTCCTCTCAAAGGATCTTTGTCTTGCAAGTTACCTGGTGACTCAGTCAGTGTTGGTGCCACGTAAACAACATCCAGTTCACACTGTAAAGTGGTTAGCATTTGGAAGGGAATCCAGCTGTAAAAACACCATGCCAACACTGACCTCGCCTATGCTCATGCCGACTCCACTCTGCAAGGTAGTCGGTGTTTGGAAGGACATCCAGCAGTAAAAACCACGCCAAATCAGACAGTGAAGCATGGTGCAGTCTTCTGCCTAGTCAGCTCCTGTCAAACCATCCTAACCACACCAGCATGGAAAGTGGGCATTAAATGATGGTGATGATACACACACACACACACACACAGTGTCAATCATTTTATGCCCACTTAGCATTTTGATACGAGTTGAAAAAGTTGTTACTGTTCTCTTAGGCAAGCCAGAGGATGATATCTCACTCAAAAGTTTCATTTAGATTTGATTTCTACAGCTGGATGCCCCTCCAAGGACCAACAGTAAAGTACAATTTTACTAAATGTACTGGATACATTATTATGATACTAACACTTGAGTCAAATCTCTCTGACAATGCAGAACAACCCTCTTGATCCTAAACTTTACAAAATTACAAGGTGTATTTTATCATGGAAATAGTACTAAGGAGAATTGCCATAAGCTCAACTAGATTAGAGAAGTGCATCTGTTCCCTATGATACTGCTTGCCAACCACTACAGAGAATATAATGGACCCATTTAATCATAGCACTAGCATTAGCGAAACTGCCTTTTAATCTCTGATTTTTTTCATCCACTGAAGATGAGGTATCAGAGAAGATACTCATTTCAATCATTGGACTATGGCCATGCAGGGCAACTGCCTTTAAGGGTTTTAGTCAAAAAGATTGACCCCAATATTTATTTTTTGGTCTCTTTGGCTAAGTTAAAAAGTTACATGAACTTAAACAAACCAACATCAGTTGTCAAATAAGGGTGAGGACAAACATACAATCATATCTGTACGACGAGCTTCCACAGTTGTTTCTGTTAACTAAATTCACTCAAAAGGCAACTCATGGCTATAGTAAAAGACACTTGCTCAAAGTGTTGTACAGTGGGACTGAACCCAAAATCATGTGGTTGCAAAGCAAGCTTCTTACCACACAGCTATAGCTGAACCTGTAGATAGGCAACTTTTCTGAAATACTTATAAGAAAATCCAAGTGAACCAAGTAATTTCAGAAATTACTTCAAAAATTATCATCAACCAATTTAACCCTCACTGATTACATTTTTGCATGCTAATGTGCAGATACTTAATATCTGCCCAGCAAAAATAAAATGTGTATACTATGTCATATGGAAAGTACCCCATGATCAAAATCAAGTTGACTCAGTCCCTGTATCTCAAGTGCACTTGCATGGAACCAAATAAGGATTAAACATCATTTTGTCTGTATACTAAGTTTGATTTGAAATGAAGAGTTTGATTCCAAACCATAGTAAAATAACTAAGTACATGCTTTTGAGATTATATTATGACTGTTTTCTTGTCCTTTTTTTTTTTGAGGGGGTGTGAGGAAGAAATCTTTCATAAAAATTCATTTCAAAAATGCTTTTTACTACTATAAAAGTTAAAAATAAAAAAAAGATAATTCAGTACAGGTTTAGTTACCTAGTGCATTCATAAGAGTATAAATATAACTTGGAATATAAGATAATCTGTGTAGTATTCCTGTAGGAAGAAAAACAAATCTATCCATGGATAGTTTACATTACATATCTAACAGCACTATACCAATGACCAACATTTCTCTATCTAGTCAATCTTTAAAATTAATCAAATCTAATACATCTTTTTTTGCTTTATGGCTTAGGCAGGGAAGTGACAGTACCTATGTCACTTTTCAGAGCTTCTGATAATCAGTGGAAGGGATTTATCTTTAGCCAGAGATCTGGCCCAAATGCATGTAACAAGACTGCTAAAGACAATTAGTACTGTTAATAAGGCATTGGATTAAGTCTACCACTCAAGGTCAAGTACAGCCTCTCTGGTGGGTTTCTCTAGTTTCCACCACAAAGCTGTGGCTGAGCTGCTGCTGTGATACAAAACATTTACTCAAGTTGCAGCACAGTGGAGCTTAACTCAAAACGATGTAGTTACAAAGCAAAATCCTTAACCACATTGCCATGCCTGCACGCAGAATCACTCAAACTGCTAGAAATAGCTTTATTCTTGTTTTAACTTTTAACCTAAGCTAACAGAAGTAAATTTCAACTTGTTTGTATGTCTGTGTTGTGCATACACACACAATGACATAAACAACTGTCTGATAATCAGTTACATGAAACTGAGTAACAGTTTGTAAAGTCGCTTCAGCTTCAATAAATAACTATTATATTTTACCTTTGGTGTTGGAGTGTTATTTTCTGCACCTTGTTTTACAAACATACACAAGCGTATGTATGTATAAAACATCTCAATACATAATCAGTAAACATTACAGAAGTATTTAAATGAAAAACAATTCTACTCTCATATTCCCAAAATAACAATCTACCTGACTTTAAGATACAAAAGTGCAGCAACCCTTAGCTTTTCTTATGACAGAAAAAGTTTCTGCAGAATTTTAAAACAGAAATGATATCAATTTCAGCTCATTGCAGGCACCAATTTGTGGCAAAACAAAGAGAGAAAAGTTGTAGAGACACACCGTTTTGCATTATAGATCAAATGTGATAGGTTTCTCTTTCTCACATACGAGAGGGTGCTGGAAAGTTCCTGGCATTGGGTAAAAGAAGATATAGGAGGATCAGTCAATTATGATTTTATTCAACATATTCCCCTCTCAGATTCACACACTCATTGCAGCAGTCCTTCAATTTCTATAAGTCTTGTAAGAAAAACTCGGAAGAATAGGCCTCCAACCAGTCCTCTGCAGTAGCAATCACTTCTGAATCAGAGTGCAATTTCATTCCCTTGAGATGTTTCTTCAGTAGTGGAAAGAGGTGATAGTTAGAGGGGGCCAAGTCAGGATAGTAAGGCGGGTGGTCTACCAATTCAAAGCCAAAGTCACGTATTTTCCATAGAGTTTCATGTGCTGTGTGTGCTGGTGCATTATCCTGCAAAAACAGGACACCACGGTTTAGCTTTCCAGAGTGTTTCTGCTGCAAAGTTTCATGTAGTTCATCCAACAGAGACATGTAGTATTCTGCGTTGATGGTGTGACCCTTTGGCAGGTATCTTATAAGGAGGACCCCATCTTTGTCCCAGAACACTGAGGCCAAAATCTTTCCAGCTGACTTCTGGGTTCAAAATTTCTTGGGACATTGTGAACCGCTGTGGTGCCAATTCATTGATTGCTGCTTGGTTTGGGGATCATAATGATGAAGCCAAGTTTCATCCATGGTGACTAAACGAGTCATAAAATCAGCCTCTCCTGCTGGAAACTGGTCCAAAATCTGATGCGCTTCTGATCTACATTCAGGTATTTTGGCACCCATTTTGTGAAAAGCTTTCTCAAGTCCAGAATGTTGTGGGTGATGTGGCCAACTCTTTCACGAGAAATCCCCAGAGTCTCAGCTATGACTCTAGCTGAAACCCGGCAGTCCTCGAGAATCATGACACGCACAGCATCGGCTTTGTCCTCTGGCTGTCCTAACTGGGGTTCATCTGTGACCTCAAAATGACCAGCCTGAAACCTTGACACCCAGATTTTCACAGAGGAGTATGATTGGCATTTATCCTTCAAGACTTCCTTCATCTCGCCATGGATTTCCCCCACTCCTTTGCCTTGCAAAAAGAGGAACTTCACGACTGCCTGTACTTCAATTTTACCAAAATCTACTGTAGGAGCTGCTGTCCTGTATTAAATCTGCAAAAAAGAGCAAAATATATTGTATACCACCATGATTTTTTGCATATTTTCTCCTAAATAGTTGTCCTATCTCCCCTGTAAAGGTAACAGCTCTACTCTTTCGTGATTCCCTTAAAGTCAGGAACTTTCAGCACTCCCTCATACAACTTTTTTTTTCAAGAAAACAACAACAAAACCTTGAACTATATTTTATTGTGTTATTATTAACACTTTCCTTTAAAAGAAATCAACTGCATTACCAAAACAATGCTGTTTTGAAATCTTGTTTGAAGAACTAGAAGTATACATTAATTTCTGTAAGAGAGGCAGGTTTCTCTTCTTTATTTCTAAAACAAGGTGTACAGTGAAATATAAATAATGCAATCCTAGCAATATTTCCATTAATATTGAAAATGATAGCACCACCATATTGAGGCTAAACATGGCAAAAGTTGGTAGAATAATAACAACAAATGTCTTGCAATCACAAGGTCCGTTTGGATCATTTATATATCTATCAGTACATATATGTGTATGTCTTTGTGCATATTTATGTTGATGTGTTTTAGAGAATGTATGTATGTTGCCATCTGTCAAGACAGGCAACAATATTTCTAGCTAACAAACATGCCTTTTTCTTCATATTTTCTTTTTTGTTTGTTTTTTACATTCTTTCTTTCTTAGTAAACACAATTGTGTTGCCTTCGCAACAGAACTACATTATCAGATTCACAATGTAACTTCTACACAGTCTGACTAATAGACATATTCAGTACTTTGTTGTGTGTTGTTTTAACAAAATCAGAAAATACAGGATGAATGCACCCAGACAAAGTAGAAGGCATATTAAAACCTAGCTCAGCTGGCATAACAGGGCAACTGCTTCTCTAGACAAATAGAAGCTTCCATATATACATGTAAGAATATAAATTCTTCATATATATATATATATATAT
>NC_068982.1:133363561-133371609 GCF_001194135.2 Octopus bimaculoides
TAGATAGATAGATAGATAGATAGATAGATAGATAGATAGATATAAACTGAGAGAGAGAGAGAGAGACCAAGAAAGAAAGATACCCTTTGGCCACAAATAACTATGGGATTGCACCTTGAAAGTTCCCTTCCAAGGCACAAGTCCAGGCAAAGTTGTTTATGGAAGACCAACAGTTGCCATGCATACCAAGCTCCCCTCTCCGTGCCACTGATGTTGTCCAAAGGAAAGGCAAAGGCCAATACAGCTTGGCACCAGTGACATTGCAACTCATTTCTACAGTTGAGTGAATTGGAGGAACATGAAATAAAGTGTCCTGCTAAAGAACATAACACACAGCCTGGTCCAGGAATTGAACTCACAACCTCATGATTGTAAGCCCGAAGAGCTAACCACTGAGCCATGCACTTTCACAAACACACACATACATGCACTCGCACACACGCACACATACATACACACAAAGGGAGAGAGAATGTTGAAATGTACTTTCTTTTTCCATTATTTTTTTAAAGATGTTTGCTTTTAGAGAGATTATGTGTATACACGAGTGACTGGTAGGATGTGTGTGTTGAGTTGGTAAAAAATATCAATTTAAGACAACATACTCCAACCAGTGTATCACTTCATCTGTTGTTGGAGTATCACAGTTGGAATGCTCATATGCATTTCATATATTTAATTATCATGTATGAATCCCAGTCAAGGTTTTCAAGTGTGTCAAAATTAAAGTCATGACTAATGAGTTCATTAATAAGAAACTGAATCCTGCATGTATATATGTAAGCAGGCAAGTAGGATATATCTATGTCCATGTGTACATCATGCATATAATTATTGTAATACATCCAGCAGGGATTTCTTGCATTTCAGAAATTAATGAGTCACAACTAATGATTTTATTAACAAGGAAAAGAACTGAATACAAAAAATAATAATAATAATAATAATAATAATAACAATAATATCAGGCTAATTTCCAAAGATATTTCATAACCTATCTTCCCAATTTCATGGCCATAAACTTCAAAAAAGAAAAAAAGAAAAAAAATCAAATGAAAGAAGAGTTAAGAAACTTGTAAAACATCATCAAAATTAAGCAAGTGTTAATTATGTTAATTAGACTAATGTAAAGGGGTAAATTTTATATATATATATATATATATATATATATATATATACTAAATGCAACAAACATGGAATGCTAAATTCAAATGTATATCATGAAACAAAAATAAGATTAATAAAAAAATGTTACTACACATCAAACTGTAGTACAATTTCATATATGCATATATATATATGCCGTTTTCGTGCGGGTGACACGTAAAAGCACCCACTACACTCTCTGAGTGGTTGGCGTTAGGAAGGGCATCCAGCTGTAGAAACTCTGCCAAATTAGATTGGAGCCTGGTGTTGCCATCCGGTTTCACCAGTCCTCAGTCAAATCGTCCAACCCATGCTAGCATGGAAAGCGGACATGAAACGATGATGATGATGATGATGATGATATATCATCATCATCATCATCATCATCGTTTAACGTCCGCCTTATATTCTTTTATATGTTTCAGCCCTTAGGTTGTGGCCATGCTTGAGCACTGCCAGTGTAATCACCTTTTCAATAGCCAATCTTATGTGATTGGCTTTTGGTGAAGGATAGCATTTGATACAGCTGCCCTCTTTCGAGTTTCCTGCCATGATATAAGTTCATCTGGGCCTTGGATAACAGGAGTTGTTTCTTGAAAACATCTACTCCTACTTCATGAAGATCCCTCAGGTGTTTTGCCAAGGCATTAAATAGCTATGAGCCCTTGAAAATCAAGCTATTACAATACATAGTCCTCACTCTAGATGGGATAGCTGGGAGCCTTGGAACAGTGCAGTGACATCTGTTTGGGGGATGGTATAGCTCTTGACACCAAAGTTTGATACCAGCCCCTCTAGGATCTTCCATACATAAATTACTGCATACCTCTCCCATCTTCACTTCAGGGAGTAAAGTCATAGCTCTCTCAGTAGCTCAGCTGTTCCATTGATGTCATCTTCCTGATATAGCGCTGTTGAACTGCCTCAAGTTCCACTATCAATTTGACACTGTAGGGTGATCACGGTTGAGAGCAGTAGTCCACTCCATAGAACCAGCATAGTTTCTTGGTCACTTGTTCTGAAGGTTCTCAGAATCAATCCAGCCAGTCACCAGCACATTGACACCATCTTGGTGATATGTACCTGAAACAAGGCGTCATTGCTCATATCAATCCCCAGATCACACACTGTGACACTGGAATTGCTGCTCCTTTTGGTCCAAAATATCATTGTTGTGATTGGAGTGCCAATTAGCTGGTAGCAGAAGGATTTAAATTTACCTGCATTAAATTACACGTTTTCTTCGGCCCATTTATATATCTTTCTGTAGATTAGCATCAGAAGGTTCATTGACTGTTTGTACTACTTTTGTGTCATCAGCATAGCTAATAAGTGTGGCTGCCTGTGTAACTGATGGCATATCTGAATATATATACATGCAAATGCATATATATATATATATATGCATGCATATATCTATATACCTATATATGCACACACACACATATATGCATGAATATATTTATATGCCTATGTGTATGTATATATATATGCTGCTACAGAAGTCTGGTTGTAGGTCCTTTCTTCTGAGTTCTTTTACAGAAAAACTGAAAGACTGCTGCTATAAATATATGAATCTGAGAGAGAAATATGCTGAATAAAATCATAATTAACTGATCTTCCTGTATTTTCTTTTACCCAAAGCCAGGAACTTTTCAGCACCTCCTTGTAAATATGTGAACATGCATAATTGTTTGTTTTGTTGTTTTAGTTTTTTTTTTTCTTTTAAGATATAAATGAACTTTGCTAAGCAATGTGAAGTAAACTCAACCATTGCCAAAAATAAGCATCAATGAATTATAATTAATAACAGTAAATAATAATGTAATTCATAAAGCAGATTAAATTTGTATAAATAAAATATATAAACAGAAATATAAATACATACACAATTAGGAAAATCTCCATATTACACATGATTAGTGCACGCATTTTTCGGGTATGTACTTGCAAAATAATTCTATTATGAAAGGCTAATGATCTAAAAGACGTTTTAGCCATCATGAACTCGTTCAGCTTAGTTAATATCATAAAATATATTTAAATTGAAGTTATAACTGTTGTCATTTTCATTGATGCATAAATATCTTATCTAGGATCAGCTATAACATGAGTTACCCAAAATATAGTCCCTCATATTTTCAATTAAAAAATTTGTAAAATTATATGCAATTATTTTTTAAGACTTAATACTTAAAGCAATAATGAAAAAAAAAAATTTAATTGCATTAATATTTATTTGAAACCAAAAACTGTTTGTAAGTTTCTTACTGCTTTAACGTGACAGCAATAGTTTTAGATTTTTTACTTGCCACATGTGAAAAGTATTAAATTTATAAAGTAATTTATGGAAAAAATTCAAGCCAAAAAAAAAACAAAAAAAAAACACAAAATCCTAAATAGACACTCAAGTATGAAAGTCAGGTTTCACATAAAAAAAATAACAGGTAAATGTGGATGAAAATTCAGGTGAGTAAATACCTTAAGATAAATCATAAGCCCAATTTTTTATCAAAGAAATAGAAACTTTTAAAAAATTCCAAATTTTTTTAAGATATTAAATTAGAAAAGCTGAAATACCCAGAAATGTAGATATCTTTCTTTTTTTTTAATTACATTTTCCAGCAAATATCCAAATTTATTCCATATAGCTAATAAACAGTTAACTCTCAGATGTCAAATAAGCACAAGAAACAAAATTTATCTTACCTGTTGATAAGGGTTATAAGCTTGTGGCTGAGGTGGTTGTTGCTGTTGTGGTGGTTGTTGTTGTGGCTGCTGCTGCTGCTGCTGTTGTTGCTGCTGCTGTGGGTTTGCTGGATAATTAAAATTTTGAATTGGTTGATTGGTTTGATTAGTAGAACCAAAAGGACTAAGAGCTGAAGATGGTTGCTGTTGGGGAAATTGCTGTCCTGGCATCGTTGGTCCAGAAAACTGCTGCTGTGGTGGTATTTGTTGCTGCTGTTGTTGTTGTTGCTGCTGTGGTTGTGAAGGTTGCTGCTGTTGGGTTGACTGCTGTGCTTGATAACCTAATAATAGAAGTATGAATCACAAGGATAGTATTAGAAATATTTTGTCAACACTTGAACTTAAGAAAACCAACAAATGACAAAAAAATTAACCTTTTTGTTACCATATTTCTTAAATTATACTGTTTTTGTCTCAATTAATTTTCAAAATAATGAAAAACTTGGTAAAATAACCATCATTTGCAATATTAACAAAAATTTTTGACAGAAGATTTTAATTCAGATGACTTTAAACAGAATAGTTTTATCTTAGAACTAGGGTGATCTTAGGTGTATTGATATCAAAAGGGTTAATGAAGATTTTCATTATATAACCATTTGTGCCAAAACTTATTTGAAACAACAATAGCGAAAAACATTGTTAAATCTAAAAGACAGATAATATATTACCAAGAGGCAGCCACAGAAGAATTTCAACCAGTAGTATCAAGCAAATAGATTTAAGGATAACAAAATTTAAAAGGAAGAAGAAAAGAAATGAATGAAAGACATCCAATAGTAAGATAGATGGTTCTGCAAAACTGAATATTTACATTTGAACTAATGATACAAATATAGCAACTGAACAGCTTTGGTCATCTCTAAGCAGATTTTATAGAAGGAAAGATAGCCAATCAAACACTTCAAAGGTCAAAGCAGTCTTGAGGTCATCCTAGCCAGAAATTTTGCATCTACTTAACAGTCAAATGTGTTTATGTATAAAAAAAGTTTGGTAGCTGCCACCAAAGAAAATGGAAAGTTGTATGACTAATTCAGGGGTGTCAAATTTGTTTGGTTTTGCAAGCAGGACTGAAGTATAAACTATATCTTTCAGAGTTTTATTCCTAAAACCGTATTCATAATACAGGTCAAAGTAAATGGACAAAGGAATCATTATAGACCATAACAATAGTAACAATAAAGAACAGAAAGAATATGACACATTAGCAAAAGCTCTTAGAGTGGGAATGGGGATATAAATAGTACAAATAAATGCAGAGTTCTTCAAAAGACCAGTGTGGTAGAAAGCTGACTGTCTTAACTGCAAAAACGTTTAATATTGTTCATGTCACTAGAAACTATTTGAATGAACAAAGTGAACATGACTGAAGGTGACATGTATAGACAAAGTGAAGGGGAAATATGTTGCATCAATTGGTATTTGGATTTGTAAACTTCTTTTCTATTGGTTGAAATAAAATAAAAATTTCCTTAAGATGCGGATTTGATTAATTGAAACTGGAGTTAATCACAACTAGTAATATTTTACACAATAGTTTATAATTAAAACAGGCATAAAAGTTTTTTTCACAAAAATAAGTGATTAAAGAAAACTGAAGAATTTTTAGAAAGCTGATTTTAGTAATGCATAATTAATACATAGGGCTGGTGATGCAATCTACTACTGTTGTGATAGAACATCTCTAGGTATCTTTGCTATAAGAGATTTACAAAAAGGTGGCAGCTAATCTAACAACCAGGAACAACTCACAGAGGTAAACCAAATTTCTGACCATAGTCATCTTGAATTTATGGACATACTGTTTTAAAATTAGAACTCAAAACAGGTGATTTTTTTTTTTTTTTTAATGGTAATTACTGCAAGGAAATGTGGCAGCCACATCCATGTAATTACATAGAATAGTCTCCCAGTAATACAACAGAACAGCTAGAGTACATATGAACAGACAAACTATGATATTTTACTTCTACATAAGATTATCTGGAATTAATTTACAATTAGAGTTATTAATACCATTATCATGTGTCTCCTTTAACAAATTAAAAGAAACCAATCTCTTTTACTTGCTCTTTCTTCCTGACTTAAGTGAGATGCTGGTGAAGATGCTAAGGAAATAGACCAGTGAATTAAATGTCTAACAACAGTTCATTACCTCAATATTCTGAGTTAAAATTCTATCATGGTTATTAGGCTGACCTTTCTCAAGTCAATAAAATACACCATTATTCATTTGATTACCTATTTCCTCTCCTGAAAAACTTCACCCTGTTCCTCACAAAAAAAAAAAAATCAATATACAACAAAGATGGTGCCTGAAGAGGATTTTTATAATGATGTAAACACGTTAAAGAAGCAGTAAAACATAAACAGTCATTACCAGGGTTAACTTGTTGCAAGATTTCAAAAATTGCAAAAACAGTAGGTGTAAGCCAAGACTTTAGCAAAATTATCAAATGAAATGGAAAATTGTTAAGAATAGGTAGAAATTCATTAATAATAATAATTCTTTCTATTATAATAGTGATTCTCAACCATTTTTTCCTGTGGACCTCTTTGATTCCTATTTTACTAGGGTGGACTCCCATAGCCATTCAATGTTTTAAAAATCCTATTTTAGCTTTAAAATATAATAGGAAATTAAATATTATTACGAACTGTATAAAAAATTAAAATATTTTATATATTGTAAATATATATAAGTAATAAATTGCAAGTAAATTTTAATAAAATCTTACATGGACCCCAATTGAGAACTATTGTACAATAGGTACAAAGCTTGAAATTCGAAGGAAGAGTCTAGTCAATTACATAGAGCCCAATGCTCAACTGGTACTTATTTTAGCAAATCCCATAAGGTTGAAAAGCAAAGTTGACTTTGGTGGGATTTGAACTCAGAAATGCAAAGATCCAGAAGAAATACTGCCAAGCATTTTGTATGACATGCTAATGATTCTACCAGCTCACCACCTTAATAATAATCCTTTCTACTAAAGGCACAAGGCCTGAAATTTGGGGGAGAGGAAAAGTCAATTACACTGACCCCAGTACTCAACTGGCACTTATTTAATCGAGCCTGAAAGGATGAAAGGCAAAGTTGACATCAGTGGAATTTGAACTCAGAACATGAAGACGGATGAAATACCACTAGGCATTTTGTCCAGTGTGCTAATAATTCTGCCAGCTTGCTGCCTTAATAATAATAATCACCATCATTACCATTTAACACCCGCTTTCCATGCTGGCATGTGTTAGACAGTTTGACTGGAACTGGTAAGCCAAAGAGCTGCACCAGGTTCCTGTTTGATTTGGCATGGTTTCTACAACTGAACACCCTTCCTAACACCAACCATTTCAAGAGTGTAATGGGTGCTTCTTATATGCCACTGGCATGAGTGTCATTTACATGACACTGACAACAGCCATGACTACAAGTTCACGGGTTCCATTTACACAACAGCCATGACTATGGATTCACTTGGCTTGACGAATCTTCTCAAGCACAGCATACTGCCAGGGTCTCAGTCACTTATCACATCCATGAGGCCTAACATTCAAAGATCGGGCTTCACCACCTCATCCCTCGCCTTCATGAGGCCCAACATTCGAAGATTATGCTATCAGCAACGGCCATGATTATGCTTTCATGGGTGCCATTTACCTAACACCAGGAACAGCTACAATCTCACTTAGCTTGACAAGTCTTCTCAACCACAGCAAATCGCCAAAGATCTCTGTCACTAGTCATTGCATCCACAAGGCCCAACATTCAATGGTCATGCTTCATCACCTCATCCCATATTTTTCTGGGTCTACCTCCTTCACAGAGATTGGCACTTCTTTACCCAGCTATTCTCGTACATAGCAGCACACTTGTCTCTCTTGCACACCACATCTGATGCCTCTTATGTTCAGTTTTTCTTTCAAGACATGCTGTTGCTCATGCACAATGACATTGCACATCCAGCAAATAATAATAATAATAATATCCAATCCAAACAACACAAAATCATAAGCAGCAGCAGCAGCAAGTATAGTCAATTCTGTCGATCCCAGTATTTGCTTGGTTACTTTTATCAACTCAGGAAACACAAAAGGAACACTCAGCCTTCATGTAATGAAACTAATGAAGATACCAGGGAGTTTTTTTTGGT